>NC_092107.1:31709701-31764701 GCF_045679555.1 Salvelinus alpinus
TCAACCATGCCCACACCCCATTTAGGCACCCTCAGATCAGACCTAGGCCCCTACTGCCCACCCCATGACCCGCCTCCCGCAAAGAGGGCCTCAACATGGAAGTCACACATACGCCCAGGCCATGAGCAGGCAAACAGGCCCAACCCCCAATCTTACACTAGCCCAAGCCAATGGCATGTACCAGATGCTCAGAGCAGGAATCTGTATTTCATAAAAGATATCAGAAATACAGACATTGTCATCCTACAAGAAACATGGTATGGAGGAGATGGACCCACTGGTTGCCCTCTAGGTTACAGAGAGCTGGTAGTCCCATCAACCAAACTACCAGGTGTGAAACACGGAAGGCACTCAGGGGGTATGCTAATTTAGTATAGAGCAGACCTAACTCACTCTATTAAATTAATAAACAGGAACATTTTACATTTGGCTAGACATTCAAAAGGAAATGATCTCAACAGAGTAAAATGTCCTCCTGTGTGCTACCTACAGTGAGGGGGGAAAGTATTTGATCCCCTGCCTATTTTGTACATTTGCCCACTGACAAAGAAATGATCAGTCTATAATTTTAATGGTAGGTTTATTTGAACAGTGAGAGACAGAATAACCACAAAATGCATTTTAATGAGGGAAATAAGTATTTGACCCCCTCTCAATCAGAAAGATTTCTGGCTCCCAGGTGTCTTTTATACAGGTAATGAGCTGAGATTAGGAGCACACTCTTAATTAAAGGGAGTGCTCCTAATCTCAGTTTGTTACCTGTATAAAAGACACCTGTCCACAGAAGCAATCAATCAATCAGATTCCAAACAGTCCACCATGGCCAAGACCAAAGAGCTCTCCAAGGATGTCAGGGACAAGATTGTAGACCTACACAAGGCTGGAATGGGCTACAAGACCATCACCAAACAGCTTGGTGAGAAGGTGACAACAGTTGGTGCGATGGAAGAAAAATAAAAATTCGCAAATGGAAGAAACACAAAAGAACTGTCAATCTCCCTCGGCCTGGGGCTCCATGTAAGATCTCACCTCGTGGAGTTCCAATGATGATGAGAACGGTGAGTAATCAGCCCAATACTACACGGGAGGATCTTGTCAATGATCTCAAGGCAGCTGGGACCATAGTCACCAAGAAAACAATTGGTAACACACTACGCCGTGAAGGACTGAAATCCTGCAGCGCCCGCAAGGTCCCCCTGCTCAAGAAAGCACATATACATGCCCGTCTGAAGTTTGCCAATGAACATCTGAATGATTCAGAGGACAACTGGGTGAAAGTGTTGTGGTCAGATGAGACCAAAATGGAGCTAATTTGGCATCAACTCAACTCACCGTGTTTGGAGGAGGAGGAATGTTGTCTATGACCCCAAGAACATCATCCCCATCGTCAAACATGGAGGTGGAAACATTATCCTTTGGGGGTGTTTTTCTGCTAAGGGGACAGGACAACTTCACCGCATCAAAGGGACGATGGACGGGGCCATGTACCGTCAAATCTTGGGTGAGAACCTCCTGCCTTCAGCCAGGGCATTGAAAATGGGTCGTGGATGGGTATTCCAGCATGACAATAACCCAAAACACACGGCCAAGGCAACAAAGGAGTGGCTCAAGAAGAAGCACATTAAGGTCCTGGAGTGGCCCAGCCAGTCTCCAGACCTTAATCCCATAGAAAATCTGTGGAGGGAGCTGAAGGTTCGAGTTGCCAAACGTCAGCCTCGAAACCTTAATGACTTGGAGAAGATCTGCAAAGAGGAGTGGGACAAAATCCCTCCTGAGATGTGTGCAAACTTGGTGGCCAACGATAAGAAACGTCTGACCTCTTTGATTGCCAACAAGGGTTTGCCTCCAAGTACTAAGTCATGTTTTGCAGAGGGGTCAAATACTTATTTCTCTTATTAAAATGCAAATCAATTTATACATTTTTTTACATGCTTTTTTCTGGATTTTTTTGCTGTTATTCTGTCTCTCACTGTTCAAATAAACCTACCATTAAAATTATAGACTGATCATTTCTTTGTCAGTGGGCAAACGTACAAAATCAGCAGGGGATCAAATACATTTTTCCCTCACTTTACCTTATCATTAATTGATTGGCTTTCTATAGAGCTTTACATTGTGTAGAGGAAACATAGAGGCATGTGTCTGTGTATGTGTCTGTGTATGTGTGTTTGTCTGTGTGTGTGTGTATGTGTCTGTGTGTGTGTATGTGTGTTTGTCTGTGTGTGTGTATGTGTCTGTGTATGTGTGTGTATGTGTGTTTGTATGTGTGTGTGTATGTGTCTGTGTCTGTGTATGTGTGTTTGTCTGTGTGTGTGTATGTGTCTGTGTATGTGTGTGTATGTGTGTTTGTATGTGTGTGTGTATGTGTCTGTGTATGTGTGTGTATGTGTGTTTGTCTGTATGTGTCTGTGTATGTGTGTGTATGTGTGTTTGTCTGTGTGTGTGTATGTGTCTGTGTATGTGTGTGTATGTGTGTTTGTCTGTGTGTGTGTATGTGTGTTTGTCTGTGTGCGAGTGTGTATGTATGTGTGTGTGCGTGCGTGCGTGTGTGTGCTGATACAGAGAGATGTGAGAGGGACACAAGTGTACTGTATCTGGTGAGGTGGTGTGTATGTATGTGAGGAGTGAAGAAGAAGTACATCTTTAACCTCTTTCACCCACACACGGACACACACACACAGACACATACATGCACACACACACACACACACACACACACACACACACACACACACACACACACACACACACACACACACACACACACACACACACACACACACACACACACACACACACACACACACACACACACACATACATACATATATACATACATACACACAAACACACACATCGTTAGGAGAATGATTGGTCTTGTTTTTTACAGAGTCTAGCCCTGTGAAAAAACTAAAGAAACTCTGTCCTTCACTCTCGTTACCGGCAAAATAAATATATTACAGCCAAGCATGATCAGACTGCAGAGAGAGAGAGGAGGAGGGAAAGAGGGGCAGCGCAACACATTCATCCATTTTTCATAGCTCTTCACCACAGCTGAACCTGGCGGACCGGAGAGAGGGAGAGAAGGGGAGAGAGGGAGAGAAAGAGAGAGAGAGAGGGGCCGGAGGAGCCGGGGGTATGGGGACAAGAGGATGGAAAGTGATGGAGAGGAGAGAATTCCTTTACTTCCACCCCTCAGCACAAACTTCCCCCTCTTTTTCCCAGGTCCTGTTTTGCTTTCTTATTCATAATTTGTATTCATTTCAATTGATTGATAGATGTGAGTCTGCCTCCTGCAATGTAGCCTACGCCTCATTACAAACGCCAAGATTGAAAACTATTTTGGTTACTTGATTGATTAATTGATTGACATAGCTATGTACCATGTACTAATGTGTGATTAACAACATTGAGACTCATAATACTATGGCTTTGCATGGATCTGACTGTCAGACAGGTATACCACCTCATACAACACATCACTGTCACTAACGCCATGGCAACTACCCTGAGGGTGGGGGTCAGAGGTCAAGGTGGTAGGTAGAAGCTAATCACAGGCTGAGAGATCATCAGAACAAGTGAGGTGATTTGCTGTCCAATTCATTACAAGGTAATTACTGTCCTCCACCAATCTTTACGCAACAATAATCTCATTATACAGAGTTTGTACAGGAAGCTCATCCTGAGTTTGTAAGGAAGTGCACTGGAGATGGTGTACCCACTGTGACTATTAAAACCTACCCTAACCAGAAACCGTGGATGGATGGCGGCATCCGCGCAAAACTGAAAGTGCTAACCTCCGCATTTAACCATGGAAAGAGATCTGGGAATATGGCTGAATATAAACAGTGTTGTTATTCCCTCTGCAAGGCAATCAAACAAGCAGAATGCCGGTACAGGGACAAAGTGGAGTCGCAATTCAACGGCTCAGACACGAGACGTTTGTGGCAGGGTCTACAAGAAATCACGGACTACAAAAAGAAAACCAGCCTTGTCACAGACAAACTAAACACCTTCTTTGTCCGCTTTGAGGATAATACACTGCCACTGTCGCTGCCCGCTGACAAGGACTACGCCCCCCCACCCCTCCTTCTCCGTGGCCGACGTGAGTAAAACATTTAAACGTTTTAACCCTCGCAAGACTGCTGGCCCGGACGGCATCCCTAGCCACGTCCTCAGAGCATGCGCAGACAAGTTGGTTGGTGTGTTTACGGACATATTCAATCGCTCCCTATCCCAGTCTGCTGTCCCCACATGATTCAAGATGGCCAACATTGTTCCTGTACCCAAGAAGGCAAAGATAACTGAACTAAATGACTACCGCCCCATAGCACTCACTTCTGTCATCATGAAGTGCTTTGAGAGACTAGTCAAGGATCATATCACCTCCACCTTACTGGCCACCCTAGACCCACTTCAATTTGCTAACCGCCCCAATAGGTCCACAGACGATGCAATCGCTATCACACTGCACACTGCCCTATCCCATCTGGACAAGAGGAATATCTACTGTATGTAAGAATGCTGTTCATTGACTACAGCTCAGCATTCAACACAATAGTACCATCCAAGCTCATCATCAAGCTGGAGGCCCTGGGTCTCAACCCCGCTCTGTGCAATTGGGTCCTGGACTTTCTGACAGGGCGCCCCAGGTGGTGAAGGTAGGAAACAACATCTCCACTTCGCTGACCCTCAACACTGGGCCCCACAAGGGTGAGTGCTCAGCCCCCTCCTGTACTCCCTGTTCACCCATGATTGCGTGGCCATGCACACCTCCAACTCAATCATCAAGTTTGCAGATGACACAAGAGTAGTGGGCTTGATTACCAACAATGACGAGACAGCCTACAGGGAGGAGGTGAGGGCACTCAGAGTGTGGTGTCAGGAAAGCAAACTTTCACCCAACATCAACAAAACAAAGGAGATGATAGTGAACTTCAGGAAATAGCAGAGGGAGCACCCCCCTATCCACATCGAAGGGAAAGCAGTGGAGAAGGTGGAAAGTTTTAAGATCCTCGGCATACACATCACAGACAAACTGAAATGGTCCACCCACACAGACAGTGTGGTGAAGAAGGCGCAACAGCGCCTCTTCAACCTCAGGAGGGTTTGGCTTGTCACCCAAAACCCTGACAAACTTTTACAGATGCACAATCGAGAGCATCCTGTCGGACTGTATCACAGCCTGGTACGGCAACTGCACTTCCCTCAACCACAAGGCTCTCCAGAGTGTGGTGCGTTCTGCACAACGTATCATCGGGGGCAAACTACCTGCCCTCCATGACACTTACAGCACCCAATGTCACAGGCAGGCTAAAAAGATCATCAAGGACAACAACCACCCGAGCCACCGCCTGTTCACACCGCTATCATCCAGAAGGTCAGTACAGGTGCATCAAAGCTCGGACCAAGAGACTGAAAAACAGCTTCTATCTCAAGGCCATCAGATCACTAACTCAGAGAGGCTGCTGCCTACATTGACACCCAATCACTGGCAATTTTAATAAATGGATCACTAGTCACTTTAAACAATGCCACTTTAATTAATGCCACTTTTTTTTTAATTACATATCTTTCGTTACTCATCTCATATGTGTATACTGTATCTCATACCATCTATTCCACCTTGCCTATGCCGCTCGGTCATCGCTCATCCATATATTTATGTGTACATATTCTCATTTACCCATTTTAGATTTGTGTGTATTAAGTAGTTGTTGGGGAATTGTTAGATTACTTGATAGATATTACAGCACTGTCAGAACTAGAAGCACAATAATTTCGCTACACTCGCATTAACATCTGCTAACCATGTGTATGTGACCAATAACATTTGATTTGATTTATCAACAACACTCCCAGAAGACAAGATACAATCTTTCATTGCATTGTGATTTAATTAAACTCTTGAATAATACAAGTAATTATATACAGTAGTACATTTGGCCTAATGAAATCTTTTGGCAACTACCATTTCCTGGCCTCTAACAGTGTGTGTGTGTGTGTGTGTGTGTGTGTGTGTGTGTGTGTGTGTGTATGTGTGTGTGTGTGTGTGTGTGTGGACCTGGCCTAGGAGAGGAATTATAGATAACCTTTCAGATGCTAATTGTCTCCCTGCTGGCGGCCTCCATATCTTCTCCAGTCAATTATGCTAACACAACATTTGTGCTATGAAGTTGGATTTTAACCTGTGCACGGCCACAAAGGACACACAAGGAGAAGGGTTTGGATAGAGAGAGATTACCACTGTATATACGATCATGTGTGTGCATGCGCACCCTTGTTTGTTTGTCTGTGTGTGCACTTTTGGGCTTGCATGTGTGCGTGTGAGAGAACAGTGTAATTAAAGACTCTGATTACAACCTTACATCTTCCTCCATCCCTCTCTTCCTCTCCCTCTCCACATTGCAAGGCCTCTTTTTCATTAATAATGAGATGAATTAAAATGTGTAGGCCCTGGTGCCCTCTCTTCTCTCAGTGATTACACTATAGACCTGTGTATGCTATTGTCCAGAAAATCATATCCATTTTACTATATATTTTTTAATTTAACCTTTATTTAACCAGGTAGGCTAGTTGAGAACAAGTTCTCATTTACAACTGCGACCTGGCCAAGTTAAAGCAAAGCAGTGCGACACAAACAACAACACAGAGTTACACATGGAATAAACAAGCGTACAGTCAATAACACAATAGGAGAAAAAGAAAGTCTATATACAGTTTGTGCAAATGGCGTGAGGAGGTAAGGCAATAAATAGGCCATAGTAGCAAAGTAATTACAATTTAGCAGATTAACACTGGAGTGATAGATGAGCAGATCGTGATGTGCAAGTAGAGATACTAGTGTGCAAAAGAGCAGAAAAGTAAATAAAAACAATATGGGGATGAGGTAGATAGATTGGGTGGGCTATTTACAGATGGACTATGTACAGCTGCAGCGATCGGTTAGCTGCTCAGATAGCTGATGTTTAAAGTTAGTGAGGGAAATGTAAGTCTCCAGCTTCAGCGATTTTCGCAATTCCTTCCAGTCACTGGCAGCAGGGTACTGGAAGGAAAGGCGGCCAAAGGAGGTGTTGGCTTTCGGGATGACCAGTGAGATATACCTGCTGGAGCGCGTGCTACGGGTGGGTGTTGTTATCGTGACCAGTGAGCTGAGATAAGGCGGAGCTTTACCTAGCATAGACTTATAGATGACCTGGAGCCAGTGGGTCTGGCGACGAATATGTAGCGAGGGCCAGCCGACTAGAGCATACAGGTTGCAGTGGTGGGTGGTATAAGGGGCTTTGGTAACAAAACGGATGGCACTGTGATAGACTGCATCCAGTTTGCTGAGTAGAGTATTGGAAGCTATTTTGTAGATGACATCGCCGAAGTCGAGGATCGGTAGGAAAGTCAGTTTTACTAGGGTAAGTTTGGCGGCGTGAGTGAAGGAGGCTTTGTCCATAATATAACACAGTGCATTGCACAGACCTGTGTATGCTAGTGTCCAGACCATGATATCCCTAATATAACACAGCGCAGTGCACAGGATGAATGGAGTGCCCATCGTACATAAGCCACTAGCCAAGCTGCAGAATTACTACAGATGAGGACGGGAGACTTTTGCAGGATGTAGATTGATGCCCTATCCCATTGTAGATGACCACATAATAAAAGTCCACCTTCCTCCATCTCTCTCTCTCTCCATCCTCCCTCCCTTCCTCGATCTAACCCTGTACTGTATGTAAGTCCTTGCACAGTCAGCCGTCTCCAGCCAATAGAGTTCTACTGTAGCAATGCTTTGCTGATTGTCATGATCACAACCTGAATTCAGCTAGTCCACGTGGGGAGGACGGAGAGTGGAATAAAGTGTAATGTGCAGAGAGAGATGGTGAGGGAGATAAAAAAAAAAGATAGATTGAGAGAGAGAGAGAGAAAAACAAGACAAGAGCAGCAACTTGGCGGAACCGAAAAACTGACAAGAGAGAAAAGGTGTTTAATGAAAGAGAAAAAAGATATAGGGGAAATATAACGAAGGAGAAAGTGAGAGTGAGTTTGTGTTACATCATGGAGGATTTCATGACTGCTGGTTGCTTGTTACGCGTTGGCAGGTTTTGTCACACTGTTTGTCACCTGGTGTCATGTCGCAAGTTGTTGTATCATTGACATGAAGCAGTATCATGGCAACCATGATGTGATGAACAGGGTTGGGATGCGGTGTGCGCGTGTGTGTACATCTGACAATACATAGTCCATTGGGCTAACTTTCCAAACTGGAAAATACCCGGCCTCCGTCCAGCAGCTCATTACATATAGATATATTAATGACCTAAATCTCTACACAACATTCAAACCTCAATGAAGGAATAGCACTTGAATATGTCAGAGGCTGGGCCATAGAAAACAAACTCTGCAGCAAGTCAGCATCCAAACCCATAGAAAACATTAGGGGAATGCTAGAAAAGCCCTGCTGTGGACCTTGACTGTGAGAAGCAGATAAAGTCCAAGTGCTGATGCTGAGTCATAATGTCCTCAAGGTGTATAAAACCATTAAAATTAAAAAGACTGAAGTAGAGGGGGAGTGGCTGAGAGAGGGAGAGGTGGAGGAGAAGGAGGATGAGGAGGAAGGAGTAGGAGAAGGGGAGGAAGGGTGGGGGTCAAGAGGAAGAACTCATCTAAGGATGTGTAGTGGAGTACCAAGAAGAAAGGGGGATCCTAGAAAGGAGACCCTTCAAGGAAGGAGTTCCAGGAAGAAAGGGGGATCCTAGGAAGGAGACCCTTCCAGGAAGGAGTTCCAGGAAGAAAGGGGGATCCTAGGAAGGAGTCCCTTCCAGGAAGGAGTTCCAGGAGGAAAGGGGGATCCCAGGAAGGAGTTCCAGGAGGAAAGGGGGATCCTAGGAAGGAGTTCCAGGAAGAAAGGGGGATCCTAGGAAGGAGTCCCTTCCAGGAAGGAGTTCCAGGAGGAAAGGGGATCCTAGGAAGGAGTTCCAGGAAGAAAGGGGGAGGAGGAGAAGGAGGATGAGGAGGAAGGAGTAGGAGAAGGGAAGGAAGGGTGGGGGTCAAGAGGAAGAACTCATCTAAGGATGTGTAGTGGAGTACCAAGAAGAAAGGGGGATCCTAGAAAGGAGTCCCTTCCAGGAAGGAGTTCCAGGAAGAAAGGGGGATCCTAGGAAGGAGTTCCAGGGAGAAAGGGGGATCCTAGGAAGGAGTTCCAGGAAGGAGTTCCAAATGGAAAGGGGTGAAGAGGGAAGAGGAGCAGAGGAGCAGAGAGGTTGGTGGGCTGTTTCCTTCTCTATGAAACAAGCATATAGTCTCAATTACACGCACACACACACATGCACGCACACACACACACACGCACGCACGCACGCACGCACACACACACGCACAAAGCACTCTACCTCTCTGAAGCACACACTCTGAAGCAAGCTGTGACAAGTCTTTGACTGCCCTTTGCTGTATGCCCCCTGTGGCGCTACGTTGAGACGCATTATGTCGTCCTCCCTGTCCTCCTCAACTGCTTGGACATACTTCTCTCTAACTACTGACTTGGGATCAGAGCTTCCCTGAACCTACACTACATCAGGACATACTGCTCTCTTTAACAGCTGACTTGGGATCAGAGCTTCCCTGAACAGACACTACAACAGGACACTACAACAGTTTAACTCAACACTACATTAGGGGTTCTAAGGGACTGTAAGGTATGCTGGATTTGGTCCTAGACTGATTTCTACCTTTAAAATCAGGTGTGTGCACTCTTCAGCCAGGTGCAAAAACTTGACTTACCCAGTTGCAGCCCACTTTTTGGAAGCGAACTACTCGATATCATCTGTACGTTATATCGGCAATGAACATGTCACCCTCCCTAGGAGAGAGGGTGACCTCGACAATTTATTGTTAAAACGAGAGGCTCCCTGGATCTTTAACTTAAAGATCCTTGCTCCCTTCGGTCTCAACGTAGACTTTGATCTGAAGCCATTCTTGTGATTATTGGGATTTTGCTACTCATTGTTAATGTTTGTAGGCCTATGTAGCCAAATTGTATCTATGATCATATGCTATCCATTTATGCTTTTTGTATGTTATTTTTATATCTGAGAATTAGCTAATGATATCAGGCCACACCTGGCCATGATTACAGACACCTGTGTGTGTCCTTTGACACATATAAACTAGTGACTTGCAGTGTTTGTTTTTCTACCCTGATGAAGACAGCTTGTCTGTTGAAACATTGATTATTAGGTTATTAAATTATTGCATCTGATCTCCGAGAGTGTGTGGCTCTCCTTTTCTTTTTCAAGTGTTCTACTCCGCTAGCCAGCACCTCGCCTAAACAGGTGTTCTACTCCGCTAGCCAGCACCTCGCCCAAACAGGTGTTCTACTCCGCTAGCCAGCACCTCGCCCAAACAGGTGTTCTACTCCGCTAGCCAGCACCTCGCCTAAACAGGTGTTCTACTCCGCTAGCCAGCACCTCGCCTAAACAGGTGTTCTACTCCGCTAGCCAGCACCTCGCCTAAACAGGTGTTCTAATCCGCTAGCCAGCACCTCGCCCAAACAGGTGTTCTACTCCGCTAGCCAGCACCTCGCCCAAACAGGTGTTCTACTCCGCTAGCCAGCACCTCGCCTAAACAGGTGTTCTACTCTGCTAGCCAGCACCTCGCCTAAACAGGTGTTCTACTCCGCTAGCCAGCACCTCGCCTAAACAGGTGTTCTACTCTGCTAGCCAGCACCTCGCCTAAACAGGTGTTCTACTCCGCTAGCCAGCACCTCGCCCAAACAGGTGTTCTACTCCGCTAGCCAGCACCTCGCCTAAACAGGTGTTCTACTCCGCTAGCCAGCACCTCGCCTAAACAGGTGTTCTACTCTGCTAGCCAGCACCTCGCCTAAACAGGTGTTCTACTCCGCTAGCCAGCACCTCGCCTAAACAGGTGTTCTACTCCGCTAGCCAGCACCTCGCCTAAACAGGTGTTCTACTCTGCTAGCCAGCACCTCGCCCAAACAGGTGTTCTACTCCGCTAGCCAGCACCTCGCCTAAACAGGTGTTCTACTCCGCTAGCCAGCACCTCGCCTAAACAGGTGTTTTACTCTGCTAGCCAGCACCTCGCCTAAACAGGTGTTCTACTCCGCTAGCCAGCACCTCACCTAAACAGGTGTTCTACTCCGCTAGCCAGCACCTCGCCCAAACAGGTGTTCTACTCCGCTAGCCAGCACCTCGCCTAAACAGGTGTTCTACTCTGCTAGCCAGCACCTCGCCTAAACAGGTGTTCTACTCCGCTAGCCAGCACCTCGCCTAAACAGGTGTTCTACTCCGCTAGCCAGTACCTCGCCCAAACAGGTGTTCTACTTCGCTAGCCAGTACGTCGCCTAAACAGGTGTTCTACTCCGCTAGCCAGCACCTCGCCTAAACAGGTGTTCTACTCCGCTAGCCAGTACCTCGCCTAAACAGGTGTTCTACTGCGCTAGCCAGCACCTCGCCCAAACAGGTGTTCTACTCCGCTAGCCAGCACCTCGCCTAAACGGGTGTTCTACTCCGCTGGCCAGTAAGTTGCCTAAATAGGTGTTCTACTCCGCTAGCCAGTATGTCGCCTAAACAGGTGTTCTACTCCGCTAGCCAGCACCTCGCAGAAACAGGTGTTCTACTCCGTTAGTCAGAACCTCGCTTAAACAGGTGCTCTACTCCGCTAACCAGCACCTTGCCTAAACAGGTGTTCTACTCCGCTAACCAGCACCTTGCCTAAACAGGTGTTCTACTTCGCTAGCCAGTACCTTGCCTAAACAGGTGTTCTACTCCGCTAGCCAGCACCTCGCCGAAACAGGTGTTCTACTCTGCTAGCCAGCACCTCGCCTAAACAGGTGTCATTTCTTTCGCCTCCAGATTACTCTTCAGTCAATAACAGCAGTAACATGACTCATACAGTAAGTCAAGGAATGCATTTCATTTGAAAGTATTTATTGTCAAATAACCAAGGCCCATGTTTCTGTGTCTACTTGGAGAAAGCATAACAGTGTTGATATGACTATATACAATTTTAAACAGACGTGATAAGAACCATTTTCTACAAACACTTAAATTGGAGACTGGCAATTATCTTCTTCATTTCATTTTTAGGCATCTATCATACATCCTATCATACAAAAGCACTCATTGGTTTTCTTGGTGACGTAGTGTTGGCATGGTTCCCTGTGTCTGTTGTGGTGTGATGGTGGCCGTGCGAGAAATTCATAAATGAAAGCCAAACGTGTGGATGGAAGCCATAGACGGACAGCGATCTGTGCCATCGTTATGGAAACGCTGTGATGGATTGCCGCGAATGAGCAAACATTCAGATCAAAGCGGAAACACACCAGAACAGAGAAGGAAAATAATGTTGCTGTTCAACGGCAACGGCATCATCCTCCTCCTCGTCCTCCTCATCATCATCATCATGTAGAGACAATGTGGAGCCTATAGAATAGTCAGGTAGATGTTCATGGTTCTATCAACCAATCAGTCTATCAACAAATTACATTACAATTACCATCCAATCAGGATAGTGCACTGTAACCAATCCAATGTTATGATCAAAGGTATGCACATACAGCACTGCCTCTCTGTCTGTTTCTATAGAGATAATGTACTGCCTCTCTGTCTGTTTCTAAAGAGATAATGCACTGCCTCTCTGTCTGTTTCTATAGAGATAATGGAAGGGTAGCTGGGTGGTTTGTTATAGAGAAAATGGCAGAGTTGAGGAAGAGAGAAAGTGAAAGAGAAGAGGAGAGGGAGAGAGATATAAAGAGAGAGAGAGAGAGAGAGAGAGAGAGAGAGAGAGAGAGAGAGAGAGAGAGAGAGAGAGAGAGAGAGAGAGAGAGAGAGAGAGAGAGAGAGAGAGAGAGAGAGAAAAATAGAGAAAGATAGATAGAGATAGAGAGAGATATATATAAAGAGAGGGAGAAAGAGAGAGAGAGAGAGAGAGAGAGAGAGAGAGAGAGAGAGAGAGAGAGAGAGAGAGAGAGAGAGAGAGAGAGAGAGAGGGAGAAAGAGAGGGAGAAAGAGAGGGAGAAAGAGAGGGAGAAAGAGAGAGAGAGACGGGGGGGAGAGAAAGAGAGAGATAAAGATAGGCCTCCTGCCACAACCTGAGGGACAGCCAGTGAAAAGTGCAAAGTAATGTTGATAATATTTCCCATATTGTTTTGTTTTGTCTTTCATACCATGTCATGTGTCTTCTCAGTCATGTTGAGACTGGTCTACTACTGTTGCTTTAATGTATTGTTGTTCTGATTAATATTGTTGTTGTAGTTGTTGTTAATGGTAATCCCATGTCCACTACTACTATTATTATTGCTGTTGGTCCCACCAGTCATTTATATATAAATATATATATATTTTGTATATATATATATATATATATATATATATATATACATATTTTATTTTTATTTTTCGATATGTATACTTTGACAATGTAAGTAATGATGAACTTGCCATGTCAATAAAGTCAATTGAAGTGAATTGAATTGAAATGATAGGGAGAAATATATAGAAAAAGACAGTAAGAGAGACAGAAAGAGAGAGAGAGAGAGAGAGAGAGAGAGAGAGAGAGAGAGAGAGAGTGAGGACAAGGACAACTAAAATGCAGCCTAATGACAGCAGATAAGAATCAGGGCTAAAAGCAACGTTGATGAATGTGGTAGTGACACATACACACCGGTAATGCCAGAAAACGCGCTCCAATCAGCACTGACATGACAACAACTAGGGGGAGCTTATATTTCTCCTGTTTCACACAGGTAACAGTGTGTGACCTTTACAAGTGTTTGGTGTTAAATGGAATTGTGTTTTTGGCATATCCCACTCCCCTGAGACACCCTCAGAGAGTGGGGACACAGTCAGGTATCAGCCATTGTTGATGGTGACCCTGGAGCAATGAGGGTTAAGTGCCTTGTTATAGGGCAGAGCCACAGATTTTTCACCTAGTCATCTCATAATTTGAACAAACAAACTTTCAGTTAGAGGCCCAACACTCTAACCACTAGGCTACCTGCCACCAAGACTTTCAAATCTCTTTCCTAGTCCACTCCAGGACACCCCGCTTCTCCCCCAATTATTCAGATTTCTTTTAAATGTTATATGATGCTATGTACACATTACATTGTAATTAGTATAGCATAAAACTCAATTTTGAGTTTGAACTCTCCCTCCTTCCCTCCCTCTTTCTTTCTACCTCCCTCCTTCCCTCTCTCACTTCCTCCTTCTCCTTCCCTCCCTCCTTCCTTCCCTCCCTCTCTCTCTCTACCTCCCTCCTTCCCTCCCTCCTTCTCTCTCTACCTCCCTCTTTCTTCCTCTACTTCCTCCTTTCCGTTGTTTTGTGTAGGCATGTAGTTAGGTTTCTTGGAATGTTGTTAAGCTGATTAAGCGTTGTGTTTTGATGCTCCATGGCTCGAGGAACCATAATGACAACATGATGAAAGACCATCAGATAAGGCCTGGTAGCAAGGCAACAAGAGAGAGATTAGAAAGAGGAGTGGTCTGGGAGGGTGAGGGTAAGACTCCTTCATCTCTCTGGAGAAAAACAGAGACCCATTAAGGAGTGGGATAGAGATAGTCAATGTAGAGTGAGGTTCATTTGCAAAAAAAAAATACCTAGTCAGTTGAAATGTGTCTTTCCCATTTAACCCAACACCTCCTTGATCAACATCCACATCTTTGGTGCCCGGGGAACAGTGGGTTAACTGCCTTGCTCAGGAGCAGATCAATATCAAATCAAATCAAATGTATTTATATAGCCCTTCTTACATCAGCTGATATCTCAAAGTGCTGTACAGAAACCCAGCCTAAAACCCCAAACAGCAAGCAATGCAGGTGTAGAAGCACGGTGGCTAGGAAAAACTCCCTAGAAAGGCCAAAACCTAGGAAGAAACCTAGAGAGGAACCAGGCTATGAGGGGGGGCCAGTCCTCTTCTGGCTGTGCCGGGTGGAGATTATAACAGAACATGGCCAAGATGTTCAAATGTTCATAAATGACCAGCATGGTCAAATAATAATAATCACAGTAGTTGTCGAGGGTGCATCAAGTCAGCACCTCGGGAGTAAATGTCAGTTGGCTTATCATAGCCGATCATTAAGAGTATCTCTACCGCTCCTGCTGTCTCTAGAGAGTTGAAAACAGCAGGTCTGGGACAGGTAGCACGTCCGGTGAACAGGTCAGGGTTCCATAGCAGCAGGCAGAACAGTTGAAACTGGAGCAGCAGTACGGCCAGGTGGACAGTGGACAGCAAGGAGTCATCATGCCAGGTAGTCCTGAGGCATCAATATTTTTGGTGCACAGGGAACAGTGGGTTAACTGCCTTGCTCAGGAGCAGATCAACATCCACATCTTTGGTGCCCGGGGAACAGTGGGTTAACTGCCTTGCTCAGGAGCAGATCAACATCCACATCTTTGGTGCCCGGGGAACAGTGGGTTAGCTGCCTTGCTCAGGAGCAGATCAACATCCACATCTTTGGTGCCCGGGGAACAGTGGGTTAACTGCCTTGCTCAGGAGCAGATCAACATCCACATCTTTGGTGCCCGGGGAACAGTGGGTTAACTGCCTTGCTCAGGAGCAGATCAACATCCACATCTTTGGTGCCCGGGGAACAGTGGGTTAGCTGCCTTGCTCAGGAGCAGATCAACATCCACATCTTTGGTGCCCGGGGAACAGTGGGTTAACTGCCTTGCTCAGGAGCAAAGCGACATACACATCTTTGGTGCCCGGGGAACAGTGGGTTAACTGCCTTGCTCAGGAGCAGATCAACATCCACATCTTTGGTGCCCGGGGAACAGTGGGTTAACTGGCTTGCTCAGGAGCAGATCAACAACCACATCTTTGGTGCCCGGGGAACAGTGGGTTAGCTGCCTTGCTCAGGAGCAGATCAACATCCACATCTTTGGTGCCCGGGGAACAGTGGGTTAACTGCCTTGCTCAGGAGCAGATCAACATCCACATCTTTGGTGCCCGGGGAACAGTGGGTTAACTGCCTTGCTCAGGAGCAGATCAACATCCACATCTTTGGTGCCCGGGGAACAGTGGGTTAACTGCCTTGCTCAGGAGCAGATCAACATCCACATCTTTGGTGCCCGGGGAACAGTGGGTTAGCTGCCTTGCTCAGGAGCAGATCAACATCCACATCTTTGGTGCCCGGGGAACAGTGGGTTAACTGCCTTGCTCAGGAGCAGATCAACATCCACATCTTTGGTGCCCGGGGAACAGTGGGTTAACTGCCTTGCTCAGGAGCAGATCAACATCCACATCTTTGGTGCCCGGGGAACAGTGGGTTAACTGGCTTGCTCAGGAGCAGATCAACAACCACATCTTTGGTGCCCGGGGAACAGTGGGTTAGCTGCCTTGCTCAGGAGCAGATCAACATCCACATCTTTGGTGCCCGGGGAACAGTGGGTTAACTGCCTTGCTCAGGAGCAGATCAACATCCACATCTTTGGTGCCCGGGGAACAGTGGGTTAACTGCCTTGCTCAGAAGCAGATCAACATCCACATCTTTGGTGCCCGGGGAACAGTGGGTTAACTGCCTTGCTCAGGAGCAGATCAACATCCACATCTTTGGTGCCCGGGGAACAGTGGGTTAGCTGCCTTGCTCAGGAGCAGATCAACATCCACATCTTTGGTGCCCGGGGAACAGTGGGTTAACTGCCTTGCTCAGGAGCAGATCAACATCCACATCTTTGGTGCCCGGGGAACAGTGGGTTAACTGGCTTGCTCAGGAGCAGATCAACATCCACATCTTTTGTGCCCGGGGAACAGTGGGTTAACTGCCTTGCTCAGGAGCAGAGCGACAGATTTTAACCGTGTCAGATCAGGGAGTCGATCCAGCAAACTTTCGGTTACTGGCCCAACGCTCCTACCCGCCAGGCTACCTGCCAGGCTACCCATGTGTTTTTGAGCGTGCAAAAGTGTGTGCATGCGTGTGTGTGTGTCTGGGGTGTGTGTGTGTGTGTCTGGTGTGTGTATCTGGTGTGTGTGTGCCATTAGTCCTGATAGTGTAATAATGAGAGACTATTTTCTAGGTTGAGGATGGCTGAGTAATCCCAGTGATGGTACTAGCTATATCAGAGACCAAGGAACTCTCTCTCTTTCTTTCTCTCTCTCCATTCATCTTTATTGTCATCCCTCTATCGCTATCTCGCTCATAACAGCCCAGAGCTAATGATGATGAAGCCTTAGCCTCAGCAGAGGAGTCAGCACACACACAGTACTTCACTCCCCACTCTTCTCGCACGCACGCACGCACGCACACACACACACACACACACACACACACACACACACACACACACACACACACACACACACACACACACACACACACACACACACACACACACACACACACACACACACACACACACACACACACACACACACACACACACACACACACACACACACACACACACACACACACACCTGGAGGCCTGGATAAGCCTCCCTACGGGGCCTGGCTCTTTGGCTCTCTGGCTCTCTGAGAACAGCCCAGACTAGACTAAAGCTGTCTGACGATCGATCAGAGACGGACATGAGATGGAGGAGGGGGGTGTGTAAGAGGTTGTGTGGGGGGGGGGGGTGTGTATGTGAGAGTGGGTGTATTAGAGATGAGATGGAGAGAGATGGAGAAAAGAAAAAAGGGAGGGAATAAGAGATGAAATGAGAGAAAGCTAGAGGTGGGCAGGAACACAGAGAAGAGAAAGGGAGAGAGGGTGAGATCACAAATAGTTGTAGCAAAGTAAGCAAACCAGCAGGAATTGATTTCAACTCAGAATATTAGACAAGGAGAGGGAAAATGTGAGTAGGGTTAGAGGGGTTGTGTGTGTGTGTGTGTGTGTGTGTGTGTGTGTGTGTGTGTGTGTGTGTGTGTGTGTGTGTGTGTGTGTGTGTGTGTGTGTGTGTGTGTGTGTGTGTGTGTGTGTGTGTGTGTGTGTGTGTGTGTGTGTGTGTGTGTGTGTGTGTGTGTGTGTGTGTACTCCCATGCTTGAGTGTATTGATTTGAGTTTGTCTGATTTAGACACACGCTCTCTTCCTTTCAACACAGAAAGAGGAGAAACGGATGAAGCCAAAGTCAATGGCAGAACAGATTTCAAAGCCAGCTCATTCCAAGAAAGCTTGAACAGAAGCTATAGCCTGACTAGCTAACTCAGGAATTAACTGTCAGACATTCACAACACTCTATTTCAACCTTCCATTGGAATAGATTGGCAGACATGAGACTTGCAGAAGGAGAAGATAACAGGAACTGTGTGTTAGGATTGGAGGTAGAGGAATCTGATCCTAGATCTGCGGTTAGCGGGCACTGCAACCGAGAGAGATCTGAAAAGATCAAATGAGAGTTTACAAATGTAGGATCTTAATTTGATCACCCTGTTGTGTGAGAAAGTTCCTGCCCTGCAGGAAATACAAACTTGTAGGTTATTATGCTTTGATTGTCACGACTTCCGCCGAAGTCGGCTCTTCTCCTTGTTCGGGCGGCGTTCGGCGGTCGACGTCACCGGTTTTCTAGCCATCACCACTCCATTTTTCATATATCCATTTGTCTTGTCTTGTTTCCATACACACCTGGTTTTCATTTCCCCAATTTATCTACTTGTATTGAACCCTCTGTTTCCCATCATGTTTTGTGTGTAATTGTTTCATGTTAAGTGGTGTTAGTTTACACGCTTTACTTTTTGAGCGCGTTTGATTTATGTAGTGCTCTCGTTTTTGGAACTATAATAAAAGTGCCCCTGTTCATTATACTCTGCTCTCCTGCACCTGACTTCGCCTCCAATACACCATTGACAGTGATTAAGATCTCAGATCTGTAGGATGACGTAAAGTGCCACCACATTGATTCCCTATTCAAATCTTACCCTACAAGTTCCGGACTACTAATGGTTTTCTGTTCTACCTGATAATGAATTGTACCCACCTGGTGCCCAAGGTCTAAATTGAGTAGAGGGGAAGAATTTTTTAAAAGCAGTGGAACTGGCTTACTGCCCACTGGGCATTTGTTACACGCCATTTCAACCCCGTTGAATTCAAATTCAACTTAAGAAAATGTCCATCAAAATTAGACATTGAAATGTTCTAAATGTTATGTTAGGACCAGGGTGACCAGTGACGTGACAGTAGTCTTCTATTCCTTGCTGAACGCGTCACGATGACAGGGCTCCGTTTGACTTAATCAGCCGCAGAGATTTTTTTTAAAGAGATTCACTGACCCGATGGGGAGGTGTGTGTCAGTAAGAGAGAGAGAGAGAGAGAGAGCGAGAGAGAGAGAAACAGAGAGAGCGAGAGAGAGAAACAGAGAGTGAGAGGAAGAGAGAGAGAGGAAGAGAGAGAGAGGAAGAGAGAGAGAGGAAGAGAGAGAGAGGAAGAGAGAGAGAGGAAGAGAGAGGGAGAGAGAGAGAGAGAGAGAGAGAGAGAGAGAGAGAGAGAGAGAGAGAGAGAGAGAGAGAGAGAGAGAGAGAGAGAGAGAGAGAGAGAGAGAGAGCAAAGAGAGAGAGCAAAGAGAGAGAGCAAAGACGGAGAGAGAGAGAGAGAGCAAAGAGAGAGCAAAGACGGAGAGAGAGAGAGAGAGCAAAGAGAGAGCAAAGACGGAGAGAGAGAGAGAGAGCAAAGAGAGAGCAAAGACGGAGAGAGAGAGAGAGAGCAAAGAGAGAAAGAGAGAGAGAGAGAGAGAGCAAAAAGAGAGAGAGAGAGAGAGAGAGAGAGAGAGCAAAGAGAGAAAGAGAGAGAGAGAGAGAGAGCAAAGACGGAGAGAGAGAGAGAGAGCAAAGAGAGAGAGAGAGAGAGAGAGAGAGAGAGCAAAGAGAGAAAGAGAGAGAGAGAGAGAGAGCAAAGACGGAGAGAGAGAGAGAGAGCAAAGAGAGAAAGAGAGAGAGAGAGAGAGAGAGAGCAAAGAGAGAAAGAGAGAGAGAGAGAGAGAGCAAAGACAGAGAGAGAGAGAGAGCAAAGGAGGAGAGAGAGAGAGAGAGAGAGCAAAGGAGGAGAGAGAGAGAGAGAGAGAGAGAGAGCAAAGGAGGAGACAGAGAAAGTGCATGCGTCAACAGTAACCTTGGGAAAATCCTCTGCATTATCATTAACACCAGACTCGCACGTTTCCTCAGACAAAACAATGTACTGAGCAAAATGTCAAATTGGCTTTTTACCAAATTACTGTACGACAGACCCTAATTGACGAACAAACAAACCAAAACAAAGGCAATGTCTTCTCATGCTTTGTCGATTTCAAAAAAGCTTTTGGCATGAGGGTCTGCTATACAAATTGATGGAAAGTGGTGTTGGAGGAAAAACATACAAAAAACGATACATACCTCGGCCTAAACATCAGTGCCACAGGTAACTTCTACAACGCTTCCACAGATCTAAGAGACAAGGCAAGAAGGGCCTTCTACTCTATCAAAAGGAACATAAAATTTGACATACCAATTAGGATCTGGCTAAAAATACCCATTGCCCTTCATGGTTGTGAGGTCTGGCGTCCGCTCACCAACCAATAATTCACAAAATGGGACAAACACCAAATTGAGACCCTGCATGCAGAATTCTGCAAAAATATCCTCTGTGTACACAATAAAACACCAAATATTGCATGCAGAGCAGAATTAGGCCGATACCCGCTAATTATCAACATCCAGAAAATAGTTGTTCAATTCCACAACAACCTAAAAGGAAGCTATTCCCAAACCTTCCATAACAAAGCTATCACCTACAGAGAGATGAACCTGGAGAAGAGTCCCCTAAGCAAGCTGATCCTGGGGCTCTGTTCACAAACACAAACAGAGCCCACAGAGCCCCAGGACAGCAACACAATTAAACCCAACCAAATCATGAGAAAACAAAAATATATTTTTCCGACACATTGGAAATAATGAATTAACCAAAAAACGGAACAAACTAGAACGCTATTTGGCCCTAAACAAACAGTACACAGTGACAGAATACCTGACCGCTGTCACGCCCTGACCTTAGTTCCTTTGTTATGTCTCTATTTTGGTTTAGTCGGGCGTGAGTTGGGGTGGGCATTCTATGTTTTGTTCTATGTTTTGTATTTCTAGGTGTTTGGCCTGGTGTGGTTCTCAATCAGAGGCAGCTGTCTATCGTTGTCTCTGATTGAGAACCATACTTAGGTAGCCTCATTCCCACCTGTGTTTGTGGGTAGTTGTTTTCTGTTTTGTGTATTGCACCTTGCAGAACTGTTCGTTTGTCGCTTTTTTGTTTTTGTTCAAGTGTTCGTATTTATTAAAAGTATTATGAATACTTACCACGCTGTTCCTTAGTCCTCTTCTCCTTCTCTTACCACGCTGCACCTTGGTCCTCTTCTCCTTCTCCCGACGACTTTCGTTACAATAGCCTTGCTATTGATAGAGGTTGTCGTAGGCAGGCCTGGCTCTCAGGAGAAAACAGGCTATGTTACAGTGCCCCACAAAGTGAGGTGGAAACTGAGATGCACTTCCAAACCTCCAACTGGACACATGAATGCTATTCTAACCATTATTCATCATGACTTTGGAGCGGCAGGTAGCCTAGCAGTTAGAGTGTTGGGTCAGTAACCAGAAAGGTTGCTGGATCGAATCCCTGAGCCGACAAGGTAAAAATCTGTCATTCTGCCCGTGAACAAGGCAGTTAACCCACGGTTTCCTGGTAGGCTGTCATTGTAAATAAGAATTTGTTAACTGACTTGCCTAGTTAAATAAAACATTAATTTAAAAAAATCATTCAAGGGCAACAGGCTCAGAATGGAAGATTCATCTCCAAAACAAAGGAAAATAAGATAGAGTAGAGAGAGTAGGGGCTGAGTTAGTCAACAGCAACATCGCCTTTATTTGCCAGTGTGTGTGTGTGTGTGTGTTTGTGAGTGAGTGAGAGTGTGTGTGTGCGTGTTTGTGAGCGAGCACGTGGCGTGTGTGTGTATGTGTAGTTTATTGCTTGTGTCTTCGGCGCAGCAGATAGATCAGGTAGCGTGAGCTCACGAAATACTTAATGAAAGAGGATTTAGACGCAAGCGCACACACAAAACATACACAAACTGAAAAAAACACACACACACTCGTTGTCCCACACTAAGCACTATGAAATCTCATTAATGTGTATTACTCTATTTGTGGGAGGATTTAGTTTTTAGAATATTAAATTAAAAACTAATCTGGCTGCTTTCAGACAATTATTTGTCTTTATTCTGCACATTAGAACAGACCTCTTTCAAATTAAAACTCTGACTCAATGTTTGGGGCGGCAGGTAGCCTAGTGGTTAGAGTGTTGGGCCAGTAACCGAAAGGTTGCTGGACTGAATCCCTGAGCTGACAAGGTAAAAATCTGTCGTTCTGCCCCTGTCATTGTAAATAATAATTTGTACATAACTGACTTGCCTAGTAAAATAAAGGTAGAAAATGTGGGATCGTCTGATTATGATGGCATTAGTGACTATCCTGTCACTATCTGATGAGAAATGGTGTGTGTGTGTGTGTGTCTGTGTGTGTGTGTGTCGCCAGGTCATCTGTCAGTTAATTCAGCTGTGGTCTCTCCAGCCCCTGGGACTCCTGCTCTGTCACCATGAAGAGGTTATGTTTACTTAAGTACAGACTCTGACCATGACATAACTACAACTCTGTGTGTGTGATATACCTCAACAATGGCTATAGCTGAACAGCGGCTACAGCTCAACAGTGGCTATAGCTGAACAGCGGCTACAGCTCAACAGTGGCTATAGGTGAACAATAGCTATAGCACAAAAATGGCTATAGCTCAACAATGGCTATAGGTGAACAGCGGCTATAGCTCAACAATGGCTGTAGCTGAACAGCGGCTACAGCTCAACAGTGGCTATAGGTGAACAATAACTATAGCACAACAATGGCTATAGCTCAACAATAACTATAGATCAACAATAGCTATAGCTCAACAATAGGTATAGCTCAACAACAGCTATAGCTCAACAATGGATATGGGTCAACAATGGCTATAGCTCAACAATAGCTATAGCCCAACAATAGCTATAGCTCAACAATGGTTAAAGCTCAACAATAGGTATAGCTCATCAATAGGTATAGCTCAACAATAGGTATAGCTCAACAATGACTATATCTCAACAATGGCTATAGCTCAACAATGGCAAAATCTCCACAATGGCTATAGTGCAACAATGACTATTTCTCTACAATGACTATAGCTCAACAATGACTATATCTCAACAATAGCTATAGCTCAACCAAGGCTATAGCTGAATAATAGCTATATCTCAACAATAGCTATAGCTCTACATTAGCTATAGCTCAACAATAGCTAAAGCTCAACAATAGCTATAGCTCTACAATAGCTATAGCTCAACAATAGGTATAGCTCAACAATAGGTATTGCTCAACAATAGCTATAGCTCAACAATGACTATATCTCAACAATGGCTATAGTGCAACATTGACTATATCTCTACAAGGGCTGTAGCTCAACAATGGTTAAAGCTCAACAATAGCTATAGCTCAACAAAGGCTATAGCTCAACAATAGCTATATCTCAACAATAGGTATAGCTCAACAACAGCTATAGCTCAACAATGGCTATAGCTCAACAATAACTATAGATCAACAATAGCTATAGCTCAACAATAGGTATAGCTCAACAACAGCTATAGCTCAACAATGGATATGGGTCAACAATGGCTATAGCTCAACAATAGCTATAGCCCAACAATAGCTATAGCTCAACAATGGTTAAAGCTCAACAATAGGTATAGCTCAACAATAGGTATAGCTCAACAATAGGTATAGCTCAACAATGACTATATCTCAACAATGGCTATAGCTCAACAATGGCTAAATCTCCACAATGGCTATAGTGCAACAATTACTATTTCTCTACAATGACTGTAGCTCAACAATGACTATATCTCAACAATAGCTATATCTCAACAAAGGTTATAGCTGAATAATAGCTATATCTCAACAATAGCTATAGCTCTACATTAGCTATAGCTCAACAATAGCTATAGCTCAACAATAGCTATAGGTCTACAATAGCTATAGCTCAACAATAGGTATAGCTCAACAATAGGTATTGCTCAACAATAGCTATAGCTCAACAATGACTATATCTCAACAATGGCTATAGTGCAACATTGACTATATCTCTACAATGGCTGTAGCTCAACAATGGTTAAAGCTCAACAATAGCTATAGCTCAACAAAGGCTATAGCTCAACAATAGCTATATCTCAACAATAGGTATAGCTCAACAACAGCTATAGCTCAACAATGGCTGTAGCTCAACAATGGATATAGCTCAACAATAGCTATAGCCCAACAATAGCTATAGCTCAACAATGGTTAAAGCTCAACAATAGGTATAGCTCAACAATAGGTATAGCTCAACAATAGGTATAGCTCAACAATGACTATATCTCAACAATGGCTATAGCTCAACAATGGCTAAATCTCCACAATGGCTATAGTGCAACAATTACTATTTCTCTACAATGACTGTAGCTCAACAATGACTATATCTCAACAATAGCTATAGCTCAACAAAGGCTATAGCTGAATAAAAGCTATATCTCAACAATAGCTATAGGTCTACATTAGCTATAGCTCAACAATAGCTATAGGTCTACAATAGCTATAGCTCAACAATAGGTATAGCTCAACAATAGGTATTGCTCAACAATAGCTATAGCTCAACAATGACTATATCTCAACAATGGCTATAGTGCAACATTGACTATATCTCTACAATGGCTGTAGCTCAACAATGGTTAAAGCTCAACAATAGCTATAGCTCAACAAAGGCTATAGCTCAACAATAGCTATATCTCAACAATAGGTATAGCTCAACAACAGCTATAGCTCAACAATGGCTGTAGCTCAACAATGGATATAGCCCAACAATAGCTATAGCTCAACAATGGTTAAAGCTCAAAAATAGCTATAGCTCTACAATAGCAATAGCTCAACAATAGGTATAGCTCAACAATAGGTATAGCTTAACAATAGCTATAGCTCAACAATGACTATATCTCAACAATGGCTATATCTCCGCAATGGCTATAGTGCAACAATGACTATATCTTTACAATGGCTGTAGCTCAACAATGTATATATCTCAACAATAGCTATAGCTCAACAAAAGCTATAGCTCAACAATAGCTATAGCTCAACAATAGCTATAGCTCAACAATGGCTATAGCTGAACATCAGCAATAGCTCAACAGTGGCTATAGCTGAACAATAGCTATAGCACAACAATAGCTATAGCTCAAAAATTGCTATAGCTCAACAATGGCTTTAGCTCAACAATGGCTATAGCCCAACAATGGCTATAGCTCAACAATAGTTATAGCTCAACAATAGGTATAGCTCAACAACAGCTATAGCTCAACAATGGGTAAAGCTCAACAATAGGTATAGCTCAACAATAGGTATAGCTCAACAATAGGTATAGCTCAACAATGACTATATCTCAACAATGGCTATAGCTCAACAATGGCTAAATCTCCACAATGGCTATAGTGCAACAATTACTATTTCTCTACAATGACTGTAGCTCAACAATGACTATATCTCAACAATAGCTATATCTCAACAAAGGTTATAGCTGAATAAAAGCTATATCTCAACAATAGCTATAGCTCTACATTAGCTATAGCTCAACAATAGCTATAGCTCAACAATAGCTATAGGTCTACAATAGCTATAGCTCAACAATAGGTATAGCTCAACAATAGGTATTGCTCAACAATAGCTATAGCTCAACAATGACTATATCTCAACAATGGCTATAGTGCAACATTGACTATATCTCTACAATGGCTGTAGCTCAACAATGGTTAAAGCTCAACAATAGCTATAGCTCAACAAAGGCTATAGCTCAACAATAGCTATATCTCAACAATAGGTATAGCTCAACAACAGCTATAGCTCAACAATGGCTGTAGCTCAACAATGGATATAGCTCAACAATAGCTATAGCCCAACAATAGCTATAGCTCAACAATGGTTAAAGCTCAACAATAGGTATAGCTCAACAATAGGTATAGCTCAACAATAGGTATAGCTCAACTATGACTATATCTCAACAATGGCTATAGCTCAACAATGGCTATAGTGCAACAATGACTATATCTCAACAATGGCTGTAGCTCAACAATGACTATATTTCAACAATGACAATAGCTCAACAATAGCTATAGCTCAACAAAGGCTATAGCTCAACAATAGCTATATCTCAACAATAGGTATAGCTCAACAATAGGTATAGCTCAACAACAGCTATAGCTCAACAATGGGTAAAGCTCAACAATAGGTATAGCTCAACAATAGGTATAGCTCAACAATAGCTATGGCTCAACAATGACTATATCTCAACAATGGCTATAGCTCAACAATGGCTATAGTGCAACAATGACTATATCTCCACAATGGCTATGGCTCAACAATAGGTATAGCTCAACAATGGCTATAGCTCAACAATAGTTATAGCTCAACACTGACTATATCTCAACAATGGCTATAGCTCAACAATGGCTATATCTCCACAATGGCTATAGTGCAACAATGACTATATCTCAACAATGGCTGTAGCTCAACAATAGGTATAGCTCAACAATAGGTATAGCTCAACAACAGCTATAGCTCAACAATGGGTGAAGCTCAACAATAGGTATAGCTCAACAATAGGTATAGCTCAACAATAGCTATGGCTCAACAATGACTATATCTCAACAATGGCTATAGCTCAACAATAGTTATAGCTCAACACTGACTATATCTCAACAATGGCTATATCTCAACAATGGCTATAGTGCAACATTGACTATATCTCTACAATGGCTGTAGCTCAACAATGGTTAAAGCTCAACAATAGCTATAGCTCAACAAAGGCTATAGCTCAACAATAGCTATATCTCAACAATAGGTATAGCTCAACAACAGCTATAGCTCAACAATGGCTGTAGCTCAACAATGGATATAGCTCAACAATAGCTATAGCCCAACAATAGCTATAGCTCAACAATGGTTAAAGCTCAACAATAGGTATAGCTCAACAATAGGTATAGCTCAACAATAGGTATAGCTCAACAATGACTATATCTCAACAATGGCTATAGCTCAACAATGGCTAAATCTCCACAATGGCTATAGTGCAACAATTACTATTTCTCTACAATGACTGTAGCTCAACAATGACTATATCTCAACAATAGCTATAGCTCAACAAAGGCTATAGCTGAATAAAAGCTATATCTCAACAATAGCTATAGGTCTACATTAGCTATAGCTCAACAATAGCTATAGGTCTACAATAGCTATAGCTCAACAATAGGTATAGCTCAACAATAGGTATTGCTCAACAATAGCTATAGCTCAACAATGACTATATCTCAACAATGGCTATAGTGCAACATTGACTATATCTCTACAATGGCTGTAGCTCAACAATGGTTAAAGCTCAACAATAGCTATAGCTCAACAAAGGCTATAGCTCAACAATAGCTATATCTCAACAATAGGTATAGCTCAACAACAGCTATAGCTCAACAATGGCTGTAGCTCAACAATGGATATAGCCCAACAATAGCTATAGCTCAACAATGGTTAAAGCTCAAAAATAGCTATAGCTCTACAATAGCAATAGCTCAACAATAGGTATAGCTCAACAATAGGTATAGCTTAACAATAGCTATAGCTCAACAATGACTATATCTCAACAATGGCTATATCTCCGCAATGGCTATAGTGCAACAATGACTATATCTTTACAATGGCTGTAGCTCAACAATGTATATATCTCAACAATAGCTATAGCTCAACAAAAGCTATAGCTCAACAATAGCTATAGCTCAACAATAGCTATAGCTCAACAATGGCTATAGCTGAACATCAGCAATAGCTCAACAGTGGCTATAGCTGAACAATAGCTATAGCACAACAATAGCTATAGCTCAAAAATTGCTATAGCTCAACAATGGCTTTAGCTCAACAATGGCTATAGCCCAACAATGGCTATAGCTCAACAATAGTTATAGCTCAACAATAGGTATAGCTCAACAACAGCTATAGCTCAACAATGGGTAAAGCTCAACAATAGGTATAGCTCAACAATAGGTATAGCTCAACAATAGGTATAGCTCAACAATGACTATATCTCAACAATGGCTATAGCTCAACAATGGCTAAATCTCCACAATGGCTATAGTGCAACAATTACTATTTCTCTACAATGACTGTAGCTCAACAATGACTATATCTCAACAATAGCTATATCTCAACAAAGGTTATAGCTGAATAAAAGCTATATCTCAACAATAGCTATAGCTCTACATTAGCTATAGCTCAACAATAGCTATAGCTCAACAATAGCTATAGGTCTACAATAGCTATAGCTCAACAATAGGTATAGCTCAACAATAGGTATTGCTCAACAATAGCTATAGCTCAACAATGACTATATCTCAACAATGGCTATAGTGCAACATTGACTATATCTCTACAATGGCTGTAGCTCAACAATGGTTAAAGCTCAACAATAGCTATAGCTCAACAAAGGCTATAGCTCAACAATAGCTATATCTCAACAATAGGTATAGCTCAACAACAGCTATAGCTCAACAATGGCTGTAGCTCAACAATGGATATAGCTCAACAATAGCTATAGCCCAACAATAGCTATAGCTCAACAATGGTTAAAGCTCAACAATAGGTATAGCTCAACAATAGGTATAGCTCAACAATAGGTATAGCTCAACTATGACTATATCTCAACAATGGCTATAGCTCAACAATGGCTATAGTGCAACAATGACTATATCTCAACAATGGCTGTAGCTCAACAATGACTATATTTCAACAATGACAATAGCTCAACAATAGCTATAGCTCAACAAAGGCTATAGCTCAACAATAGCTATATCTCAACAATAGGTATAGCTCAACAATAGGTATAGCTCAACAACAGCTATAGCTCAACAATGGGTAAAGCTCAACAATAGGTATAGCTCAACAATAGGTATAGCTCAACAATAGCTATGGCTCAACAATGACTATATCTCAACAATGGCTATAGCTCAACAATGGCTATAGTGCAACAATGACTATATCTCCACAATGGCTATGGCTCAACAATAGGTATAGCTCAACAATGGCTATAGCTCAACAATAGTTATAGCTCAACACTGACTATATCTCAACAATGGCTATAGCTCAACAATGGCTATATCTCCACAATGGCTATAGTGCAACAATGACTATATCTCAACAATGGCTGTAGCTCAACAATAGGTATAGCTCAACAATAGGTATAGCTCAACAACAGCTATAGCTCAACAATGGGTGAAGCTCAACAATAGGTATAGCTCAACAATAGGTATAGCTCAACAATAGCTATGGCTCAACAATGACTATATCTCAACAATGGCTATAGCTCAACAATAGTTATAGCTCAACACTGACTATATCTCAACAATGGCTATAGCTCAACAATGGCTATAGTGCAACAATGACTATATCTCAACAATGGCTGTAGCTCAACAATGACTATATCTCAACAATGGCAATAGCTCAACAATAGGTATAGCTCAACAATAGGTATAGCTCAACAATGGCTATAGCTCAACAATAGTTATAGCTCAACACTGACTATATCTCCACAATGGGTATAGTGCAACAATGACTATATCTCAACAATGGCTGTAGCTCAACAATAGCTAAAGCTCAACAATAGCTATAGCCAGGAGTAGACTCTATACCACTCATTACCAATAGGCAGTTATACAACATAAATATTCTGAACAGTTTGTGGGTTTTCAGACTCCCAACACAACTGATGATTGGTTCTGACCGGGGAACAATGCACAAGAAACAGAAAACTTTGCAGACCCAGAGCTACAAAGCAGACATCTATTATTTCTCTCGGCACGTACACAGCGTCTAGTACATTCTGAATCACGTTATCTCCATGCACGTACACAGCGTCTAGTACATTCTAAATCACGTTATCTCTATGCACGTACACAGGCACCCATCTCACTTCAATTAGAGACACAAATATGTATTTATTCCACATAATGAGGGGAATTAATTGAATTGAGTATCACGAAAATGGCCTGATTTGATTATGCCAGAGAAAGAACAACCTAATTAATGAGGAATTGCTCTCTTTTTTACGCATCGCTAATGGAGTCTCTGGGTACATGTAGTGCCATGTCAACCAGAGAGGAAACAATATTATCCAGACACACTTGCAAACACTTGCACAGAGACAAACAAACACACGCACACACACACACTCGTGCGTGCCTGCTAATCAATCATAAATCACGCTATTACAGTCTACGAATAAAATTATTTGACAATCCCTTCCATCTTTATTCCTGTAACGCAAAGCCAGCCAATCAAAACAACTTCCCATTCAAAAATCGCACCAATAAGAAAGCCACCCACCAATCAGAATCCTACCAATAGCCAAGGGCATCACAATAACCAAAAGCATCTCAATAATTTTTTTTTTTTTTTTTTTATCTCATTACGCAATCACCCAAAACATAATCATAAACAAGCATTAACTATTTTATGTAGCATGGGCCCCAGCGTATATTATGATTATGATTCCTTTATGAGAAGTGGTTAGGGTTATTGTTATTCACAGTCACACATGGCCACATTTGACTGTACCCGTGTCATTGAGTTGTGAAATCAACTCATCAGAAAAAAAGAAAGGAGAGAGCGAGATGAAGAGAGAAAGAGAGAGAGATAAAGAGAAAGATGGAGACAGGGAAAGAGAGAGAAAAGAGGTAAAAAGAGAGAGAAAAATAGAGAGAGAAAAGAGAGAGATAGAAAGAGAAAAAGAGAGAGATGGAGAGAGAAACAGAGAGAGAGAGAGATGGAGAGAGAGAAAAGAGAGTGAAAAAGAGAGGGATGGAGAGAGAAAAAGAGAGAGAAAAATAGAGAGCGATGGAGAGAGAAAAAGGGAGAGATGGAGAGAGAAAAAGAGAGAGATGGAGAGAGAGAGGAGAGAGAAAAAAAGAGAGAGAGATGGAGAGAGAAAAACAGAGAGAGATGAGAGAGAGAAAAGAGAGAGGGACAGAGAGATAGAGTGAGAAAAAAATAGAGAAAAAGAGAGAGAGAAAATGAGAGAGAAAAAGAGAGAGAAAAATAGAGAGACAATGATAGACAAAAATAAAGAGTTGGAGAGAGAAAAAGAGAGAGATAAAGAGAGAGAGAGAGAGAGAAAGAGAGAGAAAGGGAGAGAGAGATGGAGAGAGAGAAAAGAGAGAGAAAAGAGAGAGAAAAGGAGAGAGATGAGAGAGTGAAAAAGAGAGAGATAAAGAGAGAGAGAGAGAGAGAGAGAAAGAGAGAGAAAAGGAGAGAGAGATGGAGAGAGAGAAAAGAGAGAGAAAGGAGAGAGATGAGAGAGTGAAAAAGAGAGAGAAAAGAGAGAGATGGAGAGAGAAAAAAGAGATGAGAGAGAGAGAAAGAGAAAGAGAGAGAAAAAAGAAAGATGGAAAGAGAAAAAGAGAGGGAAAAAGAGAAAGAGAGAGAGAAAAAAGAAAGAGATGGAGAGAGAAAAAGAGAGAGAAAAAGAGAGAGAAAAAAGAGACAGAGAGAAAAAGAGAGAGAAAAAGAGAGAGAAAAAGAGAGATGAGATGTAGATAGAAAAAGAGAGAGAAGAGAGAGAGAGAAAGAGAGAGAAAAATAGTTAGAGATGGAGAGAGAAAAAGAGATAGAATTAAAGAAAGTGAGAAAGGCCTCTGAAGATTTCCCAGTGTGGAGATTGATAATATATATCTATTTTTTAAAACTTTTGTTTAACTAGGAAAGTCAGATAAGAACAAATTCTTATTTACAATGATGGCCTACCCCGGCCAAACCCGGACGAAGCTGGGTCAATTGTGTGCCGCCCTATGGGACTCCCAATCACAGCCGGATGTGATGAAGTCCAGATTTGAACCAAGGACTGTAGTGAGCCTCTTGCACTGAGATGCAGTGATTTAGACCACTGCACCGCTCAGAATCCCCAATATCATTTGTTGTGAAGTTTATTTGAATTATGAAGTCTGTCTTTTCTAATAGTCCTGTAGAGAGACTGTAGGGATAGAACACATTGAAAATAGTTACAGCCAACAATAAATTACAGTGTGTCTGTATCAACTCAGCTGTAAAGTGAAGATCAGATGTCTGCTGAAAGGCTCACAGAAGCAATTTCACACAGGTCACACATGGTACAATACATGTAGGTCAGAGATAGTGCACGTGCCCAGAACACTTAGAAAATAACACCAAAGCTGCACACTGTGTCTCTGATGCAATCAATTTAATCGATACCAACGTTTTGGAAGCTATGCTGCCTTTATCAAGGTTTCATGTCCGTTTTCCCCTGCCCGGAGCACCTTGATCCGTCCCACTAAACCCTGCCCATACCCCCTAACCCCTGTAGAGACCATCTAGTTCTTCTATTCCAGGGGTGTAATCCACTCCACCCATCAATAGGAACACAGTAGCTAGCAGCAAATAAATAAATAAAGCTGAAATAAAAAATTAAAAAATGTCAAAAGATACCCTGCTATTATAATCAGCTGCCCATGTACTTTCCACACTCTGACATACAAATCTATACAATTCACATCCTATTATACACAGTGGTGGAAAAAGTACCCAATTGTCATACTTGAGTAAAAGTAAAGATACCTTCATAGAAAATGACTCAGGTAAAAGTGAAATTCACCCAGTAAACTCCTACTTCAGTAAAAGTCTAAAAGTATTTAGTTTTAATTGTACTTAAGATCAAAAGTAAATGTAATTCCTAAATTATACTTAAGTATAAAAAAAAAGTATAAATCATTTCAAATTCCTTATATTAACCAAACCAGACGGCACCATTTTCTATTTTTTATAATTTACGGATAGCCAGGGGCACAGTTCAACACTCAGGCCTAATTTACAAACGAAGCATTTGTGTTTAGTGAGTCTGCCAGATCAGAGGCAGTCGGGATGACCAGGGATGTTCTCCTGATAAGTTTGTGAATTAGAAGATTTACCTGTCCTGCTAAGCATTTAAAAGGTAACGAGTACTTTTGGGTGTCAGGGAAAAAATATGGAGTAAAAAGTTCATCAGTTTCTTTAGGAAAGTAGAAGTAAAAGTAGTCAAAAATATAAATAGTAAAGTACAGATACCCCAAAAACGACTTAAGTAGTACTTTAAAGTATTTCTACTTAAGTACTTTACACTACTGATTGTACACAGTCCCATACATCGATAGCAAAAAAAAAATAAACATGTTGCGTCGCATTTTGAAGAAAATTCATCTGAGCATTTGGGAATATTTTAGTAAGTTGTTTTACATTGGGTAAATACCCACTTAACCTCTCCTCTCTCTATCACTACAAGTCTCTAATAAAGGTCCTCCCACCCTCCCTTCTTTTTACACTTCAGCTCTCCTTTCTCTTCTCCTTCTCTTTAGTCTATTCAAAGCCCTTCCCTCCCTCTCCTCCCCTCTCTTTTTCAGTTTCCATTCAAAGGGCTTTATTGGCATGGGAAACATATGTTTAGGTTGCCAAAGCAAGTGAAATAGATAATAGACAAAAGTGAAATAAACAATAAAAAATTTATAGTAAACAGTAAACTCACAAAAGTTCCAAAAGAATAAAGATATTTCAAATGTCATATTATGTCTATATAAAGTGCTATAAAGATGTGCAAATAGTTAAAGTACAAAAGGGAAAATAAATAAACATATATACAGTGGGGCAAAAAAGTATTTAGTCAGCCACCAATTGTGCAAGTTCTCCCACTTAAAAAGATGAGAGTGGCCTGTAATTTTCATCATAGGTACACTTCAACTATGACAGACAAAATGAGAAAAAAAATCCAGAAAATCACATTGTAGGATTTTTAATGAATTTATTTGCAAATTATGGTGGAAAATAAGTATTTGGTCAATAACAAAAGTTTATCTCAATACTTTGTTATATACCCTTTGTTGGCAATGACAGAGGTCAAACGTTTTCTGTAAGTCTTCACAAGGTTTTCACACACTGTTGCTGGTATTTTGGCCCATTCCTCCATGCAGATCTCCTCTAGAGCAGTGATGTTTTGGGGCTGTTGCTGGGCAACACGGACTTTCAACTCCCTCCAAAGATTTTCTATGGGGTTGAGATCTGGAGACTGGCTAGGCCACTCCAGGACCTTGAAATGCTTCTTACGAAGCCACTCCTTCGTTGCCCGGGCGGTGTGTTTGGGATCATTGTCATGCTGAAAGACCCAGCCATGTTTCATCTTCAATGCCCTTGCTGATGGTAGGCTTTGTTACTTTGGTCCCAGCTCTCTGCAGGTCATTCACTAGGTCCCCCCGTGTGGTTCTGGGATTTTTGCTCACCGTTCTTGTGATCATTTTGACCCCACGGGGTGAGATCTTGCGTGGAGCCCCAGATCGAGGGAGATTATCAGTGGTCTTGTATGTCTTCCATTTCCTAATAATTGCTCCCACAGTTGATTTCTTCAAACCAAGCTGCTTACCTATTGCAGATTCAGTCTTCCCAGCCTGGTGCAGGTCTACAATTTTGTTTCTGGTGTCCTTTGACAGCTCTTTGGTCTTGGCCATAGTGGAGTTTGGAGTGTGACTGTTTGAGGTTGTGGACAGGTGTCTTTTATACTGATAACAAGTTCAAACAGGTGCCATTAATACAGGTAACGAGTGGAGGACAGAGGAGCCTCTTAAAGAAGAAGTTACAGGTCTGTGAGAGCCAGAAATCTTGCTTGTTTGTAGGTGACCAAATACTTATTTTCCACCATAATTTGCAAATAAATTCATTAAAAATCCTACAATGTGATTTTCTGGATTTTTTTTCTCATTTTGTCTGTCATAGTTGAAGTGTACCTATGATGAAAATTACAGGCCTCTCTCATCTTTTTAAGTGGGAGAACTTGCACAATTGGTGGCTGACTAAATACTTTTTTGCCCCACTGTATGTGTTGTATTTACAATGGTGTTTGTTCTTCACTGGTTGCCCTTTTATTGTGGCAACAGGTCACAAGTCTTGCTGCTGTGATTGCACACTGTGATACTCCACCCAATAGATATGGGAGTTTATCAAAATTAGATTGGTTTTCTAATTCTTGGTGGTCTGTGTAATCTGAGGGAAATATGTCTCTAATATGGTCATGCATTTGGCAGGAGGTAAGGAAGCACAGCTCAGTTTCCACCTCATTTTGTGGGCAGTGTGCACATAGCCTGTCTTGTCTTGAGAGCAAGGTCTGCCTACGGCGGCCTCTCTCAATAGCAAGGCTGTGCTCACTGAGTCTGAACATAGTCAAAGCTTTCCTTAATTTTGTTACAGTCACAGTGGTCAGGTATTCTGCCACTGTGTACTCTCTGTTTAGGGCCAAATAGCATTCTACTTTGCTCTGTTTCTTTGTTGATTTTTGAAATTATCTTTTAGATTTCTCATGATTTGGTTGGGTCTAATTGTGCTGCTGTCCTGGGGCTCTGTGGGGTCTGTTTGTTTTGTGAACAGACCCCAGGACCAGCTTGCTTAGGGGACTCTTCTCCAGGTTCATCTCTATGTAGGTGATGGCTTTGTTATGGAAGGTTTGGGATTCGCTTCCTTTTAGGTGGTTGTAGAAATTAACGTCTCTTTTCTGGATTTTGATCATTAGCGGGTATCAGACTAAATCTGCTCTGCATGCATTATTTGGTGTTTTACAATGTACACAGAGGATATTTCTGCTGAATTACGCATGCAGACCTTTTTGGAGCACCATTATTTTGGTCTTACTGAGACTTACTGTCAGGGCCAAGGTCTGACAGACTCTGTTCAGAAGATCTAAGTGCTGCTGTAGGCTCTCCTTGGTTGGGCACAGAAGCACCAGACCATTAGCAAACGGTAGACATTTGACTTCAGATTCTAGTAGGGTGAGGCCGGGTGCTGCAGACAGTTCTAGTTCCCTCGCCAATTCGTTGATATATATGTTGAAGAGGGGGGGGCTTAAGCTGCATCCCTGTCTCACCCCATAGCCCTGTGGAAAGAAATGTGTGTTGTTTGCCAATTTTAACCACACACTTGTTTGTGTACATGGATTTTATAATGTTGTATATTTTTCCCCCAACACCACTTTCCATCAATTTGTATAGCAGACCCTCATGCCAAATTGAGTCAAAAGCTTTTTTGAAATCAACAAAGCATAACAAGGCTGTTTTGGTTTGTTTGTTTGTTTGTCAATTAGGGTGTGCAGGGTGAATACGTGGTCTGTCGTATGGTAATTTGGTAAAACGCCAATTTGACATTTGCTCAGTACATTGTTTTCATTAAGGAAATGTACGAGTTTGCTGTTAATGATAATGCAAAGGATTTTCCCAAGGTTGTTGTTGACGCATATCCCACGGTAGTTATTCGGGTCAAATTTTTCTCCACTTTTGTGGATTTGAGGTGATTAGTCTTTGGTTCCAAATACTAGGGAAGATGCCTGAGTTGAGGATGATGATAAAAAGTTTAAGTACAACCAATTGTAATTTGTGGTTTGTATATTTATAATTTCAATTAGAATACCATCAACATCACAGGCATTTTTGGCTTGTAGGATTTGTATTTTGTCCTGTAGTTCATTCAAACCCGGTGCCACCCAGGATCTTGAGTACAGGACATCACAAGGCTGCTTACGACTGTTCTATGACAGATGACAGGAGCTGACACTGTCGTAGTCCATGTGTGGTCAAACAACATCAGGAACATCTGATAATTGATTTTAAATAACTTATTTTGCCATTAAAAGTCTCCAAAAAAAAACAACCAATCATTTCAGGTCCAGTACCATCGTTGGGCCGCAGGTGCGAATGATTCAGCAGACTGCTGGCATTACACATCTGCCTAAAAGACTACTGTAGCTCTGCTGGAGTCACTTTTATTGATACCTTTGACACCGTCTGGAAACAGAAGATACAGGAATGACAGAGTCCATCCAAATCATGTTGGCTCCTAGACTCTTTCCACGCATTTCAAGGCTGCATTGAAACAATGACAGCTCAGTTAATCCCTACCATTGTGACAATGAGTCGTTATAATGCTGCCTCAAATGTACATTATCCTAGGGGCGTTGGCAGATGCATTATAAGTAACTTAATTTATGTCCCCCTAATTTCCCTGAATACCTTTGTTAATCCTACAGCTATTGGATGCAGCAATCATGAACCTGTAAAACAGAGATACACTGTAAGCACTGAAGCGGTGTGCTCTAGTAGGAAGACCACTTTGTGCAGCTCACCCTGCACTATCAAGTCTACTTCTGATAAAGCATTAAAAACAATCAAGCAACCCAGAAAAGTGCTAAAAATAGCCCATATTAACATATGCAGCCTGATAAACAATGTCCATGAAGTCATTAACTTGCTTGTAACAGATGACATTCATATTCTGAATATCTCTGAAACTCACTTAGATAATACCTTTGATGATACAGTGGTAGCAATACATGGTTATAACATCTACCGAAAAGACAGAAATGCCAACGGGGGCGGTGTTGCGGTCTATATAAAGAACCACATTCCTGTAAAGCTTAGAGACAATCTAATGTTACATACTGTTGAAGTAATATGGCTACAGGTTCATCTGCCTCACCTGAAGCCCATTCTTGTGGGAAGCTGCTATAGACCACGAAGTGCTAACAGTCAGTATTTTGGATAATATGTGTGAAATGCTTGATAATGTAGGTGATATCAACAGAGAAGTATATTTTCTGGGTGATTTAAATATTGACTGGCTCTCATCAAGCTGCCCATTCAAGAAAAAACTTCAAACTGTAACCAGTGCCTGCAACCTGGATCAGGTTGTCAGTCAACCTACCAGGGTATTTACAAACAGCACAGGAATTAAATCATCGACATGTATTGATCACATCTTTACTAAATTTCTGCAGAAATTTGCTTTAAAGCAGTATCCACATCCATAGGTTGTAGTGATCACAATATAATAGGCATATCTAGGAAAACCAAAGTTCCAAAGGCTGGGCCTGATGTAGTGAATAAGAGGTCATACAATAAGTTTTGTAGTGATTCATATGTTGATGATGTAAAGAATATTTGCTGGTCTGTGGTGTGTAATGAGAGCAACAAGACGCTGCACTTGACACATTGATTAAATAGCTTATTTCAGTTACTAATAAGCACACACCCATTAAGAAAATGACTGTAAAAACTGTTAAATCCCATTGAATTGATGAGGAATTTCAGAATTGTATGGTTGAGAGAGATGAGGCAAAAGGTATGGCAAATATGTCTGGCAGCCCAACTGATTGGCAAACGTACTGCAAATTAAGATATCATGTGACTAAGCTCCCAAGTTCTCCCTAACGTTCCCTAGCTCAACCTCACTCTTCATAACTCTCCTTAACTCTCCCTACCTCTTCCTAGCTCTCCTAGCTCTCCCTACCTCTCCCTAGCTCTCCCTAACTCCCCCTCACTCTCCTTAATTGTCCCTAAATCTCCCTAACTATCCCTAAATCCACCATCCAGATGAGGGAGAGTGTAAAACACACTCATAGACACGGACAAACACACAAACGGATACGCAAACACATTTACAAAGTAAGTTGAGAATGAAATGAACGCTCAATATCCGTGTGTGTGTGTGTGTGTGTGTGTGTGTGTGTGGTGTGTGTGTGTGTGTGTGTGTGTGTGTGTGTGTGTGTGTGTGTGTGTGTGTGTGTGTGTGTGTGTGTGTGTGTGTGTGTGTGTGTGTGTTTGTGTGTTTGTGTGTTTGTGTGTGCCCATAGCGTCCGCATGTGTGTGTGTGTGTGTGGACTCATCCATCACCCCATGGTAGAGGTTGATATACTGTGGTGATTGTGGTAGAGGGTGACAGACTGTGGTGCTTATGGTAGAGGGTGACAGATTGTGGTGATTTTGGTAGAGATTGAAAGACTGTGGTGATTATGTTAGAGGGTGACAGACTGTGGTGATTATGGTAGAGGGTGACAGACTGTGGTGATTATGGTAGAGGGTGACAGACTGTGGTGATTATGGTATAGGGGTATAGACTGTGGTGATTGTGGTAGAGGGTGACAGATGGTGGTGCTTATGGTAGAGGGTGACAGATTGTGGTGATTTTGGTAGAGATTGATAGACTGTGGTGATTATGGTAGAGGGTGACAGAGTGTGGTGATTACGGTAAAGGGTGAGAGACTGTGGTGATTATGGTAGAGGGTGACAGACTGTGGTGATTATGTATGTTATTGATCCACCACTGGCCATTGTTGACTTTCCTTTCGGGTTAATCCAGTATCAGGCCCATCTATGCGTGTGTGTGTGAGTGAATGAGTGTGTCTGTGTTTCTGTGTGTGTGTGTTTGTCTGTGTGTCTGTATATGTGTGTGTCCGTGCGTGCGTGCGTGCGTGCGTGCGTGTGTGTGTGTGTGTGTGAATAAGTGAGTGAGAAGAGAGAAAGAGAAAAGGAAAGTGACTGTTTGTGTTACATGTGTTAGTGAGTCAGAGTTTCCTCACTCAGATTTGAGATGCCACTACATAATGCAGCATCTCTGCACTCTAGTCATGAAATATTGAGATTAAATATTGAAAAGTTGAAATTGCAGCACTGAACGGCAAAATGGAGGCGTAAACACAGCTGAAAGAAGAAAAGGGTGAACTCAGATATGGGGAGTGTGATCTTCAGTGTGTGTGTGTGACCTCTTTATTCCCAGCCACTGTCACCATGAGAAACAGTCCTATCTGTAGCTACAGGTCACACAGATAGTTAGCAGGGCAGAGAAAAACCAGACAACAAACTAGAATCAACAACAGCAGCAAGATGGTTAGTGGAGCTCAACATTTGTCAGGCTACATAGTGTCTGTGTTTAGAGCAATGGAGTTCGGGTTTGAAGGGAGAGAGAGGTGGAATGGAGATAGGATAATAAACTTGAGGTACACAAACCCACAAACACATGCGATAGGTTAGGAGATTTATGAGTTTGTGTGTCCCTGTGGTGTGCGTGTGTGTGTGTCTGTGTGTGTGCGTGCATGAGAGTGTATCCCTGCATCGGTGTGTGTGTGCAAGCGTGTGCATGTGTGCGTGTGTATGTGTGTGCATGTGCGAGCGTGTGGGTGCGTGCGTGCGTGCGTGCGTGCGTGCGTGCGTGTGTGTGTGTGTGTGTGTGTGTGTGTTATCGCCCTAGGACAGATATTCCAGGAGAGCTGATTAGTCGTTATCTTGTGATGTAGATAATGGTAATTACCATAGATAATGTAGATTTCCTCTCTTATCTCCTATGAGCTCAGTCTGGCCTCTCAGTGGGTGAAACAGGGGAATGGGGTCCTGTGTGTGTCTGTTAGTGGGTGAAACAGGGGAATGGGGTCCTGTGTGTGTCTGTTAGTGGGTGAAACAGGGGAATGGGGTCCTGTGTGTGTCTGTTAGTGGGTGAAACAGGGGAATGGGGTCCTGTGTGTCTGTTAGTGGGTGAAACAGGGGAATGGGGTCCTGTGTGTGTCTGTTAGTGGGTGAAACAGGGGAATGGGGTCCTGTGTGTGTCTGTTAGTGGGTGAAACAGGGGAATGGGGTCCTGTGTGTGTCTGGTAGTGGGTGAAACAGGGGAATGGGGTCCTGTGTGTGTCTGTTAGTGGGTGAAACAGGGGAATGGGGTCCTGTGTGTGTCTGTTAGTGGGTGAAACAGGGGAATGGGGTCCTGTGTGTGTCTGTTAGTGGGTGAAACAGGGGAATGGGGTCCTGTGTGTGTCTGGTAGTGGGTGAAACAGGGGAATGGGGTCCTGTGTGTGTCTGTTAGTGGGTGAAACAGGGGAATGGGGTCCTGTGTGTGTCTGTTAGTGGGTGAAACAGGGGAATGGGGTCCTGTTTGTGTCTGTTAGTGGGTGAAACAGGGGAATGGGATCCTGTGTGTGTCTGTCAGTGGGTGAAACAGGGGAATGGGATCCTGTGTGTGTCTGTCAGTGGGTGAAACAGGGGAATGGGGTCCTGTGTGTGTCTGTTAGTGGGTGAAACAGGGGAATGGGGTCTTGTGAGGCCCGTTAGTCATTGACACAGGGGAATGGGGTCCTGTGTGTTTCTGTATGTGAGAGAGCGGGAGAGTACAATGATAGTTACACTGATATGGAGGTACATGTGGTTGACTGTATGATACAGTGTTGATGTACATGTGGTTGACTGTATGATACAGTGTTGATGTACATGTGGTTGACTGTATGATACAGTGTTGATGTACATGTGGTTGACTGTATGATACAGTGTTGATGTACATGTGGTTGACTGTATGATACAGTGTTGATGTACATGTGGTTGACTGTATGATACAGTGTTGAGGTACATGTGGTTGACTGTATGATACAGTGTTGATGTACATGTGGTTGACTGTATGATACAGTGTTGATGTACATGTGGTTGACTGTATGATATAGTGTTGATGTACATGTGGTTGACTGTATGATACAGTGTTGATGTACATGTGGTTGACTGTATGATACAGTGTTGAGGTACATGTGGTTGACTGTATGATACAGTGTTGGTGAGTAGTTGGTGAGTCTGACGATAACAATACGGTGATTGACAGAGTCGAAAGCTTTGGCCAGGTCGATGAAGACGGCTGCACAGTACTGTCTTTTATCGATGGCGGTTATGATATCATTTAGTACCTTGAACGTGGCTGAGGTGCACCCATGACCAGCTCGGAAACCGGATTGTACAGCGGAGAATGTACGGTGGGATTCAAAATGGTCAGTGATCTGTTTATTAACTTGGCATTTGAAGACTTTAGAGAGGCAGGGCAGGATGGATATAGGTCTATAACAGTTTGGTTCTAGAGTGTCACCCCCTTTGAAGAGGGGGATGACCACGGCAGCTTTCCGATCTTTAGGGATCTCGGACGAAACAAAAGAGAGGTTGAACAGACTGGTAATAGGGGTTGCAACAATGGCGGCGGATAGTTTTGGAAAGAGAGGGTCCAGATTGTCTATCCCAGCTGATTTGTACAGGTCCAGGTTTTGCAGCTCTATCAGAACATCTGCTATCTGGATTTGGGTGAAGGAGAAGCTGGGGAGGCTCGGGAAAGTGGCTGCGGGGGGGGCAGAGCTGTTGGCCGCGGTTGGGGTAGCCGGGGGAAAAGCATGGCCAGCCGTAGAGAAATTCTTATTGAAATGTTCGATTATCATGGGTTTATCGGTGGTGACCGTGTTACCTAGCCTCAGTGCAGTGGGCAGCTGGGAGGAGGTGCTCTTGTTCTCCATGGACTTTACAGTGACCCAAAACCCTTTGGAGTTAGAGCTACAGGATGCAAATTTCTGTTTGAAAAAGCTACCCTTTGCTTTCCTGACTGACTGAGTGTATTAGTTCCTGACTTCCCTGAACAGTTGCAAATCGCGGGGACTATTCGATGCTATTGCAGTCCGCCACAGGATATTTTTGTGCTGGTCAAGGGCAGTCACGTCTGGAATGAACCAAGGGGTATATCTGTTCTTAGTTCAACATTTTTTGAAACGGGCATGCTTATTTAAGATGGTGAGGAAATTACTTTTAAAGAACGACCAGGCATCCTCGACTGACGGGATGAGGTCAATATCCTTCCAGGATATCCGGGCCAGGTCGATTAGAAAGGCCTGCTCGCAGAAGTGTTTTAGGGAGCGCTTGACAGTGATGAGGGGTGGTCCAATAGCAGATGCAGGAAATGAGGCAGTGATCGCTGAGATCCTGATTGAAAACAGCAGAGGTGTATTTTGAGGGCAGGTTGGTCAGGATAATATCTATGAGGGTGCCCATGTTTACGGATTTAGGGTTGTACCTGGTGGGTTCCTTGATAATTTGTGTGAGATTGAGGGCATCTAGCTTAGATTATAGGACTGTCGGGGTGTTAAGCATATCCCAGTTTAGGTCACCTAACAGAACGAACTCTGAAGATAGATGAGGGGCAATCAAATCACATATGGTGTCCAGGGCACAGCTGGGAGCTGAGCGGGGTCTTTAACAGGCGGCAACAGTGAGAGTGAGATCATGTGACATGATAACCCGAACTAATTAATTTTAATAATTCACATGTCTTGTTGTTGCATGATTATTTTCCTGCTGTGAATACCTGGTCAAAAGAAGATGGCAGATCTGTACATCTGCGTGGGGGTTTGATAAATGCAGACCACAGACAGCGACAGTGTAGACATGACACATGACCTTTATAGCGCTTCCATTTGTGATTATGTCATTCTACTGTTTCCATGGCAATATCTCAATCCTTGTAATTGATGTATGCCCACATTCATATCACCCAGAGAGATGAACTGCTCTGCCAAATCACTATCACTCTTGACACGATGGGTTGACACGACACACTGTCCCTGCCAAAGAGTGTGTGTTTGAGAGTGAGAAAGTGAGAGAGTGTAAAGGTTTTCTTCCTGGGGTGAAGGAGAGGACCAAAATGCAGCGTAGCCAGTGCTCAACATGTTTAATTATAAGAACAAGTGAACACTACAAACAACTTACAAAATAACAAACGTGCAAAACCGATACAGACCTATCTGGTGCAGAACACAAACACAGAGACAGGTAACAACCACCCACAACGAACACAGTGAAACAACCTACCTAAATATGACTCTTAATTAGAGGAACGCAAAACACCTGCCTCTAATTAAGAGCCATACCAGGCAACCCTAAACCAACATAGAAACACACAACATAGAATGCCCACCCAAAACTCACGCCCTGACCATCACACACATACAAAACAACAGAAAACAGGTCAGGAACGTGACAGAGAGTAAAAGAATGAGAGAGAGAGAGACTAGGTTATGAACGACGAGGCAAAAAGGGCCTTCTACGCCATCAAATGGAACATCAAATATCACATTCCAATTAGGATCTGTCTAACAAATACTCCAATCAGTTATAGACCCCATTGCCCTCTATGGTTGTAAGGTCTGGGGTCCACTCACCAACCAAGAATTGACAAAATGGGACAAGAGTGTGTGATGGGAGGTAGACCAGGTGTCTGTTGTTACAGGATAATGCCTGACATAAAACTCAAACACCCTTTTGGGATAAACCTCGACCTCTAGCAATCTGCTGTCTGCAGCTATAGCTCTTACTGCACTGGTGAGCACATAAACTGGTTGCTCTTTGGACATTGTGTGAATCACAGTTTGCAGCAGGACTAGATCTTAAAGAAGCTGCTCTGTGGTCATCTATCACTGCCTGCCAAGCCGATTCTCACAAGCCCTGGTGGTTTTCTATTACTCGTTAAGAACTTTCCTTCTCTGCTTTGACACACACACACACACACACACACACACACACACACACACACACACACACACACACACACACACACACACACACACACACACACACACACACACACACACACACACACACACACACACACACACACACACACACACACACACACACACACACACACACACACAACCTCAAATGACCCTGCTTCTTGTTCCCCGAAGAGTTGATAAAAGCAGAAGTACACCAAGTAAAAACCACGCACATACACACACAAGCACACACACACACACACACACACACACACACACACACACACACACACACACACACACACACACACACACACACACACACACACACACACACACACACACACACACACACACACACACACACACACACACTTAAAAACATACCTCACTAAATCTAATCTATCCCCTGAGTGTACAGCCAGGTACTGCAGAAACACACCATGAGACCAGCACTATAGTGTAAAACACAGTAACCCCAAGGAGACATATCCATCCTCCAGCCGTTACCTGAATAAATCTCCCCGTTCCTCCTGTACATAAACAATTACACAACAATAACATGGACTGCTGTTGTTTTTGTGTTCAACAGCTCTCAGCTTATCTATCAGACTGCCTTGAAAATGAGCTGCTTTGCAGTTGTAAATGGGGGAGGACTGTGTAGGAATAGAAGAGAGAGGGGTGAGATATAGGAGATAGGGAGATCCAGGCTGTAGGGTTCACACACACTGTGTTCACACACACAGGTACACACGGAAACGTTCACACACACACAAACATGGACAGAAACACACACTCATACGTACACACACACAGCAACGCGCAGACCTTACCAGGACCTATAGTAGAGCCTTGTTTTTTTTTTCACACCCAGGCAATCGGCCTCCTCTAGTCAGAGCAATATTGAACGGATGATGAGATGCTAGATAAATGTGTGCTCCAGGGGCTTTTACTATCCTCTGAGTTTTGTAGCCATGGAGATAATTGTGAAAGGGGCTATAGGGTTTGAGTGCCTGGGGAAAATGCATGGAGAGATATTAGAACATCTATTCTCAGAGCGATTAAGACGGGGGAAAGTATTGAAGCAGACGTTAAAATCAGCAATATAATTTGATGATGAGGAAGATATATTCAAATGTTGCTATGAAACAGAAACCATTTTTGATGACTGACAAAACAGATGAAAGAGAATAGAGTCAGTTATTAATTATGTTTTATTTTAGTCATAGCTGTTCAGTGTCAAAGACCCAATAATAATCACACGCAAACAAATAAATATATGACAGGAGGCAGATACTACTCAATAATAATCACACACAAACAAATAAATATATGACAGGAGGCAGATACTACTCAATAATAATCACACACAAACAAATAAATATATGACAGGAGGCAGATACTACTCAATAATAATCACACACAAACAAATAAATATATGACAGGAGGCAGATACTACTCAATAATAATCACACACAAACAAATAAATATATGACAGGAGGCAGATACTACTCAATAATAATACACTTCCGGGTTGGAGCGAGTGGTCGCATTTCGCACTTCGCACCGCTGGTAGTATTACTTTTCATTACATTTCATTATAGTACAACGGTTTGATTTGTCTGATCTTAGCAATTCTTTTTAGCTAGCTACATATCCGTCTTTGTATCAAAGATAATTGTGTAGTTTAGCGTAATTCTCGTAATTCTCGTAATTATCGTAATTCGTCGTCCTAACGTAGTCAACACTGCTATCTGGCCAGCAGCTAGCCAGCTAGCCAACGTCCACCGTCTACCGAATAGCAGCACTGTAGAAACTATTACATTCAACGGAACGACTTGATTAGTGTAGTGTTAGCTAGCTACATAGTTGTCTTTGCTGTCTTCGTAATTTACCGAGGTTAGCTAGCCAGCTATTTGTCGTCCCTCTTAACGTAGGAAACACTGCTAGCTAGCCAGCAGCTAGCCAGCTAGCCAACGTCTACCGAATAGCAGCACTGTAGAAACTATTACATTCAACGGAACGACTTGATTAGCGTAGTGTTAGCTAGCTACATAGTTTTTATTTGCACTTATACACTTTTATTTGTATTTATTTTTTACCTTTATTTTTTTAGGCAAGTCAGTTAAGAACAAATTCTTATTTACAAGGACGGCCTACACCGGCCAAACCCGGACGACGCTGGGCCAATTGTGCACCGCCCTATTGGGACTCCCAATCGCAGCCGTTTGTGATACAGCCTGGATTCGACTCCAGGGTGTCTGTAGTTACGCCTCTAGCACTGAGATGCAGTGCCTTAGACCGCAGCGGCACTCGGGAGCCCCTATAACTGGAACATGACATACCTGACTAATGCCTGTTTGCTTATTCAGAACAAACGCAGAAACCATTGTATGGTGAACCATGCACATTCACATAATAAAAAACCTGCTAGGATATATACCTAGCGTTCAGTGTGAATAGTGTGAAAAAACGTGCTATTTCAAACAGTTTCTGTGAAACCATTCGTTTTAGCTTCAAAGAGTTGGAATGGAGTTATATTCAATGCTCCAAAAGCTACTCTGCTTGCAAGGCTCTGTTGAAATGATGTTGAACCTGTGCAGGCTGTGAACGTGTTGCCACTACTGGAATCACACAAATAGGAAAGAGTTGGCTCTATCTGCAGATTGACAAATGAGCTCTCAGATCTGAATGACTCCTGATTTCAATTCACACACACCAGCACACACCAAGGTGTTCAAATGAAACAAACAGATTAATTAAAGAAATGAAAACACTTACACACTCTTGAGCGCACACACACACAATTCTGAACACATAAACAACTACACAAACACACAAGGAAACAAATGTACACACACACAATTATACACACACTCACATACAAACAGACACACATAGTTCTATTCTCCAGAACTGCAATATGTGAAGCTGTTCAAACACATGGTATCTGAACATCAATAAGAGTAAACGTCTGCATAGGGATTTTCAATTGTAGAGCAGAGTAGAGTTGAGCAGAGAGTAGAGTAGAGCAGAATAGAGTATAATAGAGGAGAGAGGAGTAGAGCACAGTAGAGCAGAACAGAGTAGAGTAGAGTGGAGTAGTAGATCAGCGAAGTAGAGCATAGCAGAACAGAGCAGAGAAGAGCAGATTAGAGTAGAGTAGTAGAGAATAGTAGAGTAGATCAGAGTAGTAGAGCGGAGTAGAGTACAGTAGAGTAGAAGAGGAGGAGATTAGATTAGAGTAGAGCAGAATAGAATAGAGTAGTAGGGTAGAGCAGAGCAGAGTAAATTAGAGTAGTGTAGAGTAGAGTAGATCAGAGAAATAGAGCAGAGTAGATTAGAGTAGTAGTAGTACTGTTAGAGTTGAGTAGAGTAGAGTAGAGTAATAGGGTAGAGTAGAGTAGCGTAGAGTAGTGTAGAGCAGAGTAGAATATAAGAGGAGTAGAGTAGAGTAGCGTAGAGTAGAGTAGTGTAGAGCAGAGTAGAATATTAGAGGAGTAGAGTAGAGTAGCGTAGAGTAGTGTAGAGTAGTGTAGAGCAGAGTAGAATATTAGAGGAGTAGATCAGAGTAGATTAGATAGCAGTACAGTAGAGCAGAGCAGAGCAGAGTATATCAGAGTAGAGTAGAGTAGTAGTAGTATAGTAGAGTACAGTAGAGCAGAGCAGAGCAGAGTAAATCAGAGTAGAGTAGAGTTGTAGTAGTATTGTAGAGTACAGTAGAGTAGAGCAGAGCAGAGTAAATCAGAGAAGAGTGGAGTAGAATAGTAGTAGTGGTAGAGTAGAGTTGAGCAGAGTATAGCAGAGTAGGGTATAGTAGAGGAGTGTAGAGTAGTAGAGCAGAGTAGAACAGAATAGAGTAGAGTAGTAGAGGAGTAGAGTGGAGCAGAGTAAAGTAGAGTAGAGTAGAGTAAATCAGAGTAGAGTAGAGAAGTAGAGCAGATTGGAGTAAAGTAGTGTAGTAAAGCAGAGTACAGGAGTGTAGAGTAGTAGAGCAGAGTAGAGCAGAATAGAGTAGAGTAGTAGAGGAGTGGAGTGGAGCAGAGTAAAGTAGAGCAGAGCAGAGTACATCGGAGTATATTCGAGTATAATAGAGTAGAGAAGTAGAGCAGAGCAGAGTAGTGTAGTAAAGCAGAGTATAGTAGATCAGAGTAGTAGGGCAGAGCAGAGTAGAGCAGATTAGAGTAGAGTAGCAGAGTAGAGTAGATCAGAGTAGTAGAGCAGAGAAGAGCAGAGCAGAGTAGAATATTAGAGTAGACTAGAGTAAAGAGTAGTAGAGTAGAGTAGATTAGAGTAGAGTAGTAGAGCAGAGAAGAGCAGAATAGAGGAGAAGAGTGGAGCAGAGTGGAGCAGAGTAAAGTAGAGTAGAATAGAGTAGTAGCTAGAGCAGAGCAGTGCATAGTAAATCAGAGTAGAGTAGAGTAGAATAGAGTAGATCAGAGAAGTAGAGCAGAGCAGAGCAGAGTAGAGCAGATTAGAGTAGTAAAGCAGAGTAGAGTAGATCAGAGTAGTAGAGCAGAGAAGAGCAGAGCAGACTAGAATAGTAGACTAGAGTAGTAGAGGAGTAGAGCAGAGAAGAATAGTAGAGTAGAGCAGTAGAGGAGTAGAGCAGAGCAGAGAATCGTGGTATCGAGTAGAGTAGATCAGAGTAGAGCAGAGTAGTAGTAGTAGTAGAGTAGAGTAGAGAAGTAGAGCAGAATAGTAGAGGAGTAGAGCAGAGTAAAGCAGAGTAGGGTAGAGTAGTAGAAAAGTTGAGTAAAGTAATATAGCACAGTAGAGTAGAGCAGAGTAGTAGAGCGGAGAAAAGCAGAGCAGAGTAGCAGAGTAGAGTAGTAGAGTGGAGCAGTGCAGAGCAGAGTAGAGTAGAATAGTAGTAGTAGTAGTAGCAGTAGAGTAGAGTAGAGTAGAGTAGAGTAGCAGAGCAGAGTAGAGTAGCAGAGCAGAGTAGAGTAGGAGAGCAGAGTAGAGTACAGCAGAGCAGAGTAGAGCAGAGCAGAGTAAAGCAGAGCAGAGTACAGTACAGTAGAGCAGAGTAGAATTGTAGAGGAGTAGAGCTGAGTAGAGCTGACCTGAGCATAGTAGAGCCGAGCAGAGTAAAATTGCTGAGTAGTTTAGTAGAGAAGTAGATCAGAGTTGAGCAGAGTAGAGCTATGCAGAGTAGATTAGAATATAGTAGTAGTAGTAGGAGTAGAGTAGAGAATAGCAGAGTAGAGTGCAGTAGAGCAGAGCAGAGTAGATTAGAGCAGAGTAGAGAATAGCAGAGTAGAGTGCAGTAGAGCAGAGCAGAGTAGAGTAGAGAGAGCAGAGTAGAGTGCAGTAGAGCAGAGCAGAGTAGAGTGCAGTAGAGCTGAGCCGAGTAGAGCTGAGCAGAGTAGAGTAGAGCAGAGTAGAATAGTAGAGTAGAGTAGTAGAGGATTAGAGCAGAGTGGAGCAGAGTAGAAGAGGATTAGAGCAGAGCAGAGTAGAGTAGAGTAGAGTAGAATAGTAGTAGTAGTAGAGTAGAGTAGAGTAGAGTAGAGTAGAGCAGAGTAAAACTGCTGAGTAGTTTAGTAGAGAAGTGGAGCAGAGCAGAGTTGAGCAGAGTAGACCTAAGCAGAGTAGAGTAGATTAGAGTAAAATAGTAGAATAGATTAGTAGAGGAGTACAGCAGAGTAGAGCTGAGCAGAGTAGAGTAGATTAGAGTAGAATAGTAGAGTAGAGTAGTTGAGGATTAGAGCAGAGTGGAGCAGAATATAGTAGAGTAGTAGAGCAGATCAGAGCAGAGAAAAGCAAAAAAGAGTAGAGTAGAAGTAGCTGTAGAGTAGAGTACAGTAGAGTGGAGTTGGTTAGAGTAGAGTAGTAGAGTAGAGCAGATTAGAGTAAAGCAGAGTGTAGTACAGCAGAGTAGAGCAGAGCAGAGTAGATCAGAATAGAATAGTAGACGAGTAGAGCAGAGTAGAGTAGATTTGTAGAGTATAGTAGAACAGAGTGAGTAGAGTAGTAGCAGAGTAGAGTAGAGTACAGTACAATACAGTACCGTACAATAGAGTAGTACAGTAGAGCAGATTAGAGTAGATCAGAGAAGTAGATAACATCAAAGCAGAGTAGAACAGTTTAGAGTAGTTTAGAGTAGAGTAGAATAGAGTAGAGTAGAGGTGGGTAGCAGAGCAGAGCAGAGTAAAGCAGAGCAGAGCAGAGTAGAGTACAGTAGAGCAGAGTAGAATTGTAGAGGAGTAGAGCAGAGAAGAGCAGAGCTGAACAGAGTAGAGTAAAGCAGAGTAAAATAGTAGAGTAGAGTAGTAGAGGAGTAGAGTAGACTAGAGGAGTAGAGTACAGTAGAGCAAAGTAAATCAGAGTGGAGTAGATTAGTAGTAGAGTAAAGAAGAGTAGAGTAGTAGAGCAGAGTAGTAGAGTAGAGCATAGTAGAATATATCGTAGAAGTAGAGCATAGCAGAGTATAGTAGAGTATAGTAGAGTAGAGCAGAGTAGCAGAGCAGAGTAGTAGAGAAGTAGAGCAGAGCAGAGTATAGTAGAGTAGTAGAGTAGAACAGAGCAGAGCAGAGTAAAGCAGAGCAGAGTAGAGAATAGTAGAGCAGAGTATAATTGTAGAGGAGTAGAGTAGAGCAGAGTAGAGTAGAGTAGAGCAGAGTAAAATAGTAGAGTAGATTAGTAGAGGAGTACAGCAGAGCAGAGTTGAGCAGAGTAGAGCTGAGCAGAGTAGAGTAGATTCGAGTAGAACAGTAGAGGATTAGAGCAGAGTGGAGCAGAGTAGAGTAGAGTAGAGTAGTAGAGCAGATCAGAGCAGATTAAAGCAGAAAATAGTAGAAGTCGCTGTAGATTAGATTAGAGTACAGTATAGTGGAGTTGTTCAGAGAAGAGTAGTAGAGTAGAGCAGATTAGAGTAAAGCAGAGAAGAGTAGATCAGAATAGAATAGAGCAGAGCAGAGTAGAGTACAGTAGAGCAGAGTAGAATTGTAGAGGAGTAGAGCAGATTAGAGTAGAGGAGCAGAGAATAGCATAGCAGAGCAGAATAGTAGAGTAGAGTAGTAGGGGAGTAGAGTAGAGCAGAGCAGAGTAGAATAGTATAGGAGTAGAGCAGAGCAGAGTAGATCAGAGTAGTAGATCAGATTATTGTAAAACAGAATAGTAGAGGAGTAGATCAGAGTAGAGGAGAGCAGAGTAGATTATATCATAGTAGTAGAGCAGAGTAGAATAGTAGAGTAGTAGAGCAGAGTAGAGCAGAGTAGAGTAGAGTAGTAGAGCAGAGCTGATCAGAGTAGAGGAGAGCAGAGTAGATTATATCATAGTAGTAGAGCAGAGTAGAATAGTAGAGTAGAGTAGTAGAGCAGAGCAGAGTTGATTAGATAAGAGTAGTAGTAGAGTAGAGTAGTAGATTAGAGCAGAGTACAGTACAGTAGAAAAGGGTAGAGCAGAGCAGAGTAAAATTATAGGGTAGAGTAGTAGAGGAGTAGAGCAGAGTAGATGAGAATAGATCTGAGCAGAGTAGAACAGAGTAGAATAGTAGAGTAGAGGAGTGGAGCAGAGTGGAGCAGAGTAGAGTAGAGTAGTAGAGCAGAGCAGAGCAGTGTAAATCAGAGTAGAGTAGAGTTGAGCAGAGTAGAGTAGAGTAGATTAGATCAGATTAGTAGAGTAGAGTAGTATAGGAGTAGAGCCGAGTAGAGCAGAGTAGAGTAGAGTTGAGTAGAGCAGTAGGGGTAGAGCAGAGCAGAGTAAAGCAGAGCATAGTCGAGTAGAATAGTAGAGTAGAGGAGTAGACCAGAGTAGAGCAAAGCAGAGCAGAGTAGAGTAGATCAGTGCAGAGTACAGTAGATCAGAGTAGTAGAGCAGAGTAGAGCAGAGTAGAGTAGAGCAGAGTAGAATAGTAGAATGGTGTAGTAGAGGAGTAGAGCAGAGTAGAACAGAGCAGAGTAGAGTAGAGTAGAGCAGTAGTAGAGTAGATCAGAGTAGTAGAGCAGAGTAGAGTAGAGCATCTGGCTTTCCACCTGGCTACCCCTACTCCGGCCAACATCTCAGCACCCCCTGCAGCAACTTGCCAAAGCCCCTCCCCAGCTTCTCCTGCACCCATATCCAGATAGCTGATGTTCTGAAAGAGCTGCAAAATCTGGACCCCTACAACTCAGCTGGGCTAGACAATCTGGACCCTCTCTTTCTCAAATTATCCGCCGCCATTGTTGCAACTCCTATTACTAGCCTGTTCAACCTCTCTTTCGTATCATCTGAGATCCCAAATGATTGGAAAGCTGCCGCTGTCATCCCACTCTTCAAAGGAGGTGACACTCTAGACCCAAACTATTATAGACCTATATCCATCCTGTCCTGCCTTTCTAAAATCTTCGAAAGCCAAGTTAACAAACAGATCACTGACCATTTTGAATCCCACCGTACCTTCTCCGCTATGCAATCTGGTTTCCGAGCTGGTCATGGGTGCACCTCAGCCACGCTCAAGGTCTTAAACGATATCATAACTGTCATCGATAAAAGTCAGTACTGTGCAGCCGTCTTCATCGACCTGGCCAAGGCTTTCGACTTTTTCAATCACCACGTTCTTATCGGCAGACTCAACAGCCTTGGTTTCTCAAATGACTGCCTTGCCTGGTTCACCAACTACTTCTCAGATAGAGTTCAGTGTGTCAAATCGGAGGGCCTGTGGTCCGGGCCTCTGGCAGTCTCTATGGGGGTGCCACAGGGTTCAATTCTCGGGCCGACTCTTTTCTCTGTATATATCAGTGATGTCGCTCTTGCTGCTGGTGATTCTCTGATCCACCTCCACGCAGATGACACCCTTTTGTATACCTCTGGCCTTTCTTTGGACACTGTGCTAACAAACCTCCAGATGAGCTTCAACGCCATACAACTCTCCTTCTGTGTCCTCCCAACTGCTGAAGTGCATGCTCTTCAACCGATTTCTGCCCGCACCCGCCCGCCCGACTAGTATCACTAATCTGGACGGTTCTGAACCTAGAATATGTGGACAACTACAAATACCTTGGTGTCTGGTTAGACTGTAAGCTCTCCTTCCAGACTCACATTACGCATCTCCAATCCAAAATTAAATCTAGAATCGACATCCTATTTCGCAACAAAGCATCCTTCACTCATGCTGCCAAACATACCCTTCGTAAAACTGACTATCCTACCGATCCTTGACTTCGGCGATATCATTTACAAAATAGCCTCTAACACTCTACTCAGCAAACTGGATGTAGTCTATCACAGTGTCATCCATTTTGTCACCAAAACCCCATATACTACCCACCACCGTGACCTGTATGCTCTCGTTGGCTGGCCCTCGCTACATATTCTTCGCCAAACCGACTGGTTCCGGGTCATCTATAAGTCTTTGCTATGTAAAGCCCAGCCTTATCTCAGCTCACTGGTCAAAAATCACTGAAGCTGGAGACTTGTATCTCCCTCTCTAACTTTAAGCATCAGCTGTCAGAGCAGCTAGACACAGCCAATCTGTAAATAGCACACCCAACTACTTCATCCCCATATTATTACTTACCCTCTTGCTCTTTTGCAACCCATTATCTCTACTTGCACAACATCATCTGCACATCTATCATTGCTGAGCTGTAATTATTTTGCCTCTATGGCCTATTTATTGACTACCTCCTACTCTACATTTGCACACACTGTACATAGATTATTATTTTATTCTCTTGTGTTTTTGACTGTACCTTCGTTTATGTGTTACTCTGTGTTGTTGTTTTTGTCGCACTGCTTTGCTTTATCTTGGCCAGGTCGCAGTTGTAAATGAGAACTTGTTCTGAACTGTCCTACTTGGTTAAATAAAGGTTAAATAAAAAAAATAGCAGAGTAGAGCAGAGTAGAGCTGGCTGTGGAACTCTGATTGATTACTAAAATCCCCACTCCTGTGCACTCTATTTAAATACTGCAGTTCCACACAGGGTCTACCTAAACACACACACACACACACACACTAAGCCTGTGTATTCTTCTCCTCCATTCCTCCCTACCAGTTGAAATATACTTGAGGGCCACTGTAGTTCATATGGGCCAATATTCCCCCTTTCCTCTGGTAGACTTTTGATTCGTCCCAGTCTGACTCTTACATGGAGCCCATTGGGATGAGTTGTCCAAATGTCATCTCATCTGTCTGATAGAGAGAGAGAGTGAGGGGGAAGGAATGGGGAGAAGGTTCTGAGCTAAAAGGAGTTCTCAAGGCTCTCTCTCGCTCTCTCAATTCAATTCAAGGGCTTTATTGGCATGGAAAACATATGTTAACATTGCCAAAGCAAGTGAAGTAGATAAGAAACAAAAGTGAAATATAACAATACAAATTAACAGTAAACATTACACTGACATAAGTTCCAAAAGAATAAAGACATTTCAAATGTCATATTATGTATATATACAGTGTTTTAACGAGGTGCAATTAGTGAAAGTTCTCTCTCTCATGTATTAATGTAAAAACACACATGTACACACACACTCACATGTGCACACACACAGAAACCCAGCCATGTTAATCCTGGGATATATTCACATCTGTGATATTGTTGTGCTTTCAAATATTCAGAGAGAGAAGTGCTCCTGAAGTCAAGACCTGTTTGACTTGACTGAGTGCCAGAGAACTGCATTATGTTCAGAGAAGAGACAAGGAGAGGTGTAGAAAACCACTCTCTCTCTCTCTCTCTCTCTCTCTCTCTCTCTTCAACACATGTATCTTGTTTCTTTTTGTGTTCTTTACAGCTGCTGTTTTTGTGTTGTCAACCTAACTTGTAGACTGTTCTAGACATTATGCTGAAGAGAACAGGA
>NC_092107.1:31767201-31782607 GCF_045679555.1 Salvelinus alpinus
AATAAGCCAAAGCTTGCTAATGAGGTTCACACTATAAACACAGTGACACAACCTGCAGGGAAAAACACATCCACTGCCTAGTTATTCTCACAAATGGAATCTAGAAGACAGCACTTCCAGACAAATGATCTCTACGCGTATTTAATTAGGCCTATCGACAACTTGTTTATCCCGCTCTTGTTGAGGTCAATGTGATCCCTAAACTGACTTCCAGGTTGATTTGTGTTACTTCCATTTATCCTGTCATACTGTCTTCTACAACCTTCTCCTTTATCTATAACATACAGACTGTGATTGTCAATTCTTTCAACTTGTTTTGTAACGTTCATTTGCTTTGTGCTGAGCTGAACAAGAAGACCCACCATCTCAAGTGGAAAATAAAGGTATTGTATTTATATGCAATTAAGGTAATGAAACCTCTAATCAACAGAAATGTAAACTATTACAAATGCCAGTTAAGATTGCGATCTTCTCCAGAGTGATATGGAGACAGATATAATGGCCAACTGTGACCAAGCAGAAACAGCTCATGGCTAGCACTCACCTTTTCGCGTGCGTAAGAGCAATTTCCCAGTTCCATCCGTGTGATTAACAAATAGTGGGAGGTTGTCTTTCATTTAGCCGCCATGCAAAATGGCAAGGAAGCCCTCACCAAGGTAAAAAGGCTCAAAGTAGGACAGGGGAGGAGAGGAGAAGGGTATAGGAGAAGAGTGGAGATTGGTACAGGAGAAGAGAGGAGAGTGGTACAGGAGAAGAGAGGAGAGTGGTACAGGACAAGAGAGGAGAGTGGTACAGGACAAGAGAGGAGAAGAAAGGAGAAGACAGGAGAGTGGTACAGGACAAGAGAGGAGAAGAAAGGAGAAGAGAGTAGAGTGGTACAGGACAAGAGTGGAGATTGGTACAGGAGATTAGAGGAGAGTGGTACAGGAGAAGAGAGGAGGAGAAAGGAGAAGAGAGGAGAGTGGTACAGGACAAGAGTGGAGATTGGTACAGGAGATTAGAGTAGAGTGGTACAGGAGAAGAGAGGAGAAGAGAGGAGAAGAGAGGAGAGTGGTACAGGACAAGAGTGGAGATTGGTACAGGAGATTAGAGGAGAGTGGTACAGGAGAAGAGAGGAGAGTGGTACAGGAGAAGAGAGGAGAGTGGTACAGGACAAGAGAGGAGAGTGGTACAGGACAAGAGAGGAGAGTGGTACTGGAGAAGAGAGGAGAGTGGTACAGGACAAGAGAGGAGAAGAAAGGAGAAGAGAGGAGAAGAAAGGAGAAGAGAGGAGAGTGGTACAGGAGATTAAAGAAGAGTGGTACAGGAGAAGAGAGGAGAAGAAAGGAGAAGAGAGGAGATTGGTACAGGAGAAGAGAGGAGATTGGTACAGGAGATTAGAGGAGAGTGGTACAGGAGAAGAGAGGAGAAGAGAGGAGAGTGGTACAGGAGAAGAGAGGAGAAGAAAGGAGAAGAGAGGAGAGTGGTACAGGACAAGAGAGGTGAAGAAAGGAGAAGAGAGGAGATTGGTACAGGAGAAGACAGGAGAGTGGTACAGGAGAAGAGAGGAGAAGAAAGGAGAAGAGAGTAGAGTGGTACAGGACAAGAGAGGAGAAGAAAGGAGAAGAGAGAAGATTGGTACAGGAGAAGAGAGGAGAGTGGTACAGGAGAAGAGAGGAGAGTGGTACAGGAGAAGAGAGGAGAGTGGTACAGGAGAAGAGAGGAGAGTGGTACAGGACAAGAGAGGAGAAGAAAGGAGAAGACAGGAGAGTGGTACAGGACAAGAGAGGAGAAGAAAGGAGAAGAGAGGAGAGTGGTACAGGACAAGAGTGGAGATTGGTACAGGAGATTAGAGGAGAGTGGTACAGGAGAAGAGAGGAGGAGAAAGGAGAAGAGAGGAGAGTGGTACAGGACAAGAGTGGAGATTGGTACAGGAGATTAGAGTAGAGTGGTACAGGAGAAGAGAGGAGAAGAGAGGAGAAGAGAGGAGAGTGGTACAGGACAAGAGTGGAGATTGGTACAGGAGATTAGAGGAGAGTGGTACAGGAGAAGAGAGGAGAGTGGTACAGGAGAAGAGAGGAGAGTGGTACAGGACAAGAGAGGAGAGTGGTACAGGACAAGAGAGGAGAGTGGTACTGGAGAAGAGAGGAGAGTGGTACAGGACAAGAGAGGAGAAGAAAGGAGAAGAGAGGAGAAGAAAGGAGAAGAGAGGAGAGTGGTACAGGAGATTAAAGAAGAGTGGTACAGGAGAAGAGAGGAGAAGTAAGGAGAAGAGAGGAGATTGGTACAGGAGAAGAGAGGAGATTGGTACAGGAGATTAGAGGAGAGTGGTACAGGAGAAGAGAGGAGAAGAGAGGAGAGTGGTACAGGAGAAGAGAGGAGAAGAAAGGAGAAGAGAGGAGAGTGGTACAGGAGAAGACAGGAGAGTGGTACAGGAGAAGAGAGGAGAAGAAAGGAGAAGAGAGGAGAGTGGTACAGGACAAGAGAGGAGAAGAAAGGGGCAGAGAGGAGAGTGGTACAGGACAGAGGAGAGTGGTACTGGAGAAGAGAGGAGAGTGGTACAGGACAAGAGAGGAGAAGAAAGGAGAAGAGAGGAGAAGAGGAGAAGAGGAGAGTGGTACAGGAGATTAAAGAAGAGTGGTACAGGAGAAGAGAGGAGAAGTAAGGAGAAGAGAGGAGATTGGTACAGGAGAAGAGGAGATTGGTACAGGAGATTAGAGGAGAGTGGTACAGGAGAAGAGAGGAGAAGAGAGGAGAGTGGTACAGGAGAAGAGAGGAGAAGAAAGGAGAAGAGAGGAGAGTGGTACAGGAGAAGACAGGAGAGTGGTACAGGAGAAGAGAGGAGAAGAAAGGAGAAGAGAGGAGAGTGGTACAGGACAAGAGAGGAGAAGAAAGGAGAAGAGAGAATATTGGTACAGGAGAAGAGAGGAGAGTGGTACAGGAGAAGAGAGGAGAGTGGTACAGGAGAAGAGAGGAGAGTGGTACAGGAGAAGAGAGGAGAGTGGTACAGAAGAAGAGAGGAGAGTGGTACAGGAGAAGAAAGGAGAGTGGTACAGCAGAAGAGAGGAGAGTGGTACAGGAGAAGAGAGGAGAGTGGTACAGAAGAAGAGTGGAGAGTGGTACAGGAGAAGAGAGGAGAGTGGTACAGGAGAAGAGAGGAGAGTGGTACAGGAAAAGAGAGGAGAGTGGTCCAGGACAAGAGAGGAGAGTGGTACAGGACAAGAGAGGAGAGTGGTACAGGACAAAAGAGGAGAGTGGTACAGGACAAGAGAGGAGAGTGGTACAGGACAAGAGAGGAGAAGAAAGGAGAAGAGAGGAGAAGAAAGGAGAAGAGAGGAGAGTGGTACAGGAGAAGAGAGGTGATTGGTACAGGAGAAGAGAGGAGATTGGTACAGGAGATTAGAGGAGAGTGGTACAGGAGAAGAGAGGAGAGTGGTACAGGAGAAGAGAGGAGAGTGGTACAGGAGATTAAAGAAGAGTGGTACAGGAGAAGAGAGGAGAAGAAAGGAGAAGAGAGGAGATTGGTACAGGAGAAGAGAGGAGATTGGTACAGGAGATTAGAGGAGAGTGGTAAAGGAGAAGAGAGGAGAAGAAAGGAGAAGAGAGGAGAGTGGTACAGGAGAAGAGAGGAGAGTGGTACAGGAGAAGAGAGGAGAGTGGTACAGGACAAGAGAGGAGAAGAAAGGAGAAGAGAGGAGAAGAAAGGAGAAGAGAGGAGAGTGGTACAGGAGATTAAAGAAGAGTGGTACAGAAGAAGAGAGGAGAAGAAAGGAGAAGAGAGGAGATTGGTACAGGAGAAGAGAGGAGATTGGTACAGGAGATTAGAGGAGAGTGGTACAGGAGAAGAGAGGAGAAGAGAGGAGAGTGGTACAGGAGAAGAGAGGAGAAGAAAGGAGAAGAGAGGAGAGTGGTACAGGACAAGAGAGGAGAAGAAAGGAGAAGAGAAGAGATTGGTACAGGAGAAGACAGGAGAGTGGTACAGGAGAAGAGAGGAGAAGAAAGGAGAAGAGAGGAGAGTGGTACAGGACAAGAGAGGACAAGAAAGGAGAAGAGAGAAGATTGGTACAGGAGAAGAGAGGAGAGTGGTACAGGAGAAGAGAGGAGAGTGGTACAGGAGAAGAGAGGAGAGTGGTACAGGAGAAGAGAGGAGAGTGGTACAGCAGAAGAGAGGAGAGTGGTACAGGAGAAGAAAGGAGAGTGGTACAGCAGAAGAGAGGAGAGTGGTACAGGAGAAGAGAGGAGAGTGGTACAGAAGAAGAGTGGAGAGTGGTACAGGAGAAGAGAGGAGAGTGGTACAGGAGAAGAGAGGAGAGTGGTACAGGAAAAGAGAGGAGAGTGGTCCAGGACAAGAGAGGAGAGTGGTCCAGGACAAGAGAGGAGAGTGGTACAGGACAAGAGAGGAGAGTGGTACAGGACAAAAGAGGAGAGTGGTACAGGTCAAGAGAGGAGAGTGGTACAGGACAAGAGAGGAGAAGAAAGGAGAAGAGAGGAGAAGAAAGGAGAAGAGAGGAGAGTGGTACAGGAGAAGAGAGGTGATTGGTACAGGAGAAGAGAGGAGATTGGTACAGGAGATTAGAGGAGAGTGGTACAGGAGAAGAGAGGAGAGTGGTACAGGAGAAGAGAGGAGAGTGGTACAGGAGATTAAAGAAGAGTGGTACAGGAGAAGAGAGGAGAAGAAAGGAGAAGAGAGGAGATTGGTACAGGAGAAGAGAGGAGATTGGTACAGGAGATTAGAGGAGAGTGGTAAAGGAGAAGAGAGGAGAAGAAAGGAGAAGAGAGGAGAGTGGTACAGGAGAAGAGAGGAGAAGAAAGGAGAAGAGAGGAGAGTGGTACAGGACAAGAGAGGAGAAGAAAGGAGAAGAGAGGAGATTGGTACAGGAGAAGACAAGAGAGTGGTACAGGAGAAGAGAAGAGAAGAAAGGAGAAGAGAGGAGAGTGGTACAGGACAAGAGAGGAGAAGAAAGGAGAAGAGAGAAGATTGGTACAGGAATAGAGAGGAGAGTGGTACAGGAGAAGAGATGAGAGTGGTACAGGAGAAGAGAGGAGAGTGGTACAGCAGAAGAGAGGAGAGTGGTACAGGAGAAGAAAGGAGAGTGGTACAGCAGAAGAGAGGAGAGTGGTACAGGAGAAGAGAGGAGAGTGGTACAGAAGAAGAGTGGAGAGTGGTACAGGAGAAGAGAGGAGAGTGGTACAGGAGAAGAGAGGAGAGTGGTACAGGAAAAGAGAGGAGAGTGGTCCAGGACAAGAGAAGAGAGTGGTACAGGACAAGAGAGGAGAGTGGTACAGGACAAGAGAGGAGAGTGGTACAGGACAAGAGAGGAGAGTGGTACAGGACAAGAGAGGAGAAGAAAGGAGAAGAGAGGAGAAGAAAGGAGAAGAGAGGAGAGTGGTACAGGAGAAGAGAGGTGATTGGTACAGGAGAAGAGAGGAGATAGGTACAGGAGAAGAGAGGAGAGTGGTACAGGAGAAGAGAGGAGAAGAAAGAAGAAGAGAGGAGAGTGGTACAGGACAAGAGAGGAGAAGAAAGGAGAAGAGAGTAGATTGGTACAGGAGAAGAGAGGAGAGTGGTACAAGAGAAGAGAGGAGAAGAAAGGAGAGTGGTACAGGACAAGAGAGGAGATTGGTACAGGAGAAGAGAGGAGAGTGGTACAGGAGAAGAGAGGAGAGTGGTACAGGAGAAGAGAGGAGAGTGGTACAGGAGAAGAGAGGAGAGTGGTACAGGAGAAGAGAGGAGAGTGGTACAGGAGAAGAGAGGAGAGTGGTACAGGAGAAGAGAGGAGAGTGGTACAGGAGAAGAGTGGAGAGTGGAGAGTGGTACAGGATAAGTTTCTGAGATAAAAGCAGTTCTCAAGGCTATCAGACAGATGAGATGACATTTGGACTACTCATCCCAATGGGCTCCATGTAAGAGTCAGACTGGGACGAATCAAAAGTCTACCAGAGGAAAGGGGGAATATTGGCCCATATGAACTACAGTGGCCCTCAAGTATATTTCAACTGGTAGGGAGGAATGGAGGAGAAGAATACACAGGCGTTGTGCATTCAGAAAGTATTCAGATCCCTCGACTTTTTCCACATTTTGTTACGTTACCGCATTGTTCTAAAATGGATTCAAAAAATATATATATCCTCATCAATCTACACACAATACCCCATAATGACAAAGCAAAATGTATTTTAAAAAGAATTCAGACCCTTTGCTATGGGACTCGAAATTGAGCTCAGGTGCATCCTGTTTGCGTTGAACATCTTTTAGATGTTTCAAAAACTTTACTGGAGTCCACCTGTGGTAAATTCAAATGATTGGACGTGATTTGGAAAGGCACACACTTGTCAATATAAGGTCACAGTTGACAGTGCATGTCAGAGCAAATACCAAGCCATGAGGTCAAATTAGTTGTCCAAAGAGCTCCAGGACCAGATTGTGTCGAGGCACAGATCTGGGAAAGGGTACCAAAAATGTTTGCAGCATTGAAGATCCCCAAGAGCACAGTGGCCTCCATCATTCTTAAATAGAAGAAGTTTGGAATCACCAAAGACTCTTCCTAGAACTGGCCGCTCGGCCAAACTGAGCAATCGGGGGAGAAGGGCCTTGGTCAGGGAGGTGACCAAGTCCCCGATGGTCACTCCGACAGAGCTCCACAGGTCCTTTGTGGAGATGCGACAAACTTACAGAAGGACAACCATCTCTGCAGCACTCCAACAATAAGGCATTTACGGTAGAGAGGCCAGAAGGAAGCCACTCCTCAGTAAAAGGCACTTGACAGTCCGCTTGGAGTTTGCCAAAAGGAACTGAAAGGATGCAGACCATGAGAAACAAGATTCTCAATAGCCTTGGTTTCTCAAATGACTGCCTAGCCTGGTTCACCAACTACTTCTCAGACAGAGTTCAGTTTGTCAAATCGGAGGGCCTGTTGTCCGGACCTCTGGCAGTCTCTATGGGGGTGCCACAGGGTTCAATTTTCAGGCCGACTCTTTTCTCTGTATATATCAATGATGTCGCACTTGCTGCTGGTGATTCTCTGATCCACCTCTACGCAGACGACACCATTCTGTATACATCTGGCCCTTCTTTGGCACTGTGTTAACTAACCTCCAAACAAGCTTCAATGCCATACAACACTCCTTCTGTGGCCTCCAACTGCTCTTAAACGCTAAATGCATGCTCTTCAACCGATTGCTGACCACACCCGCCCGCCCAACTAGCATCACTACTCTGGACGGTTCTGACTTAGAATATGTGGACAACTACAAATACCTAGGTGTCTGGTTAGAATGTAAACTATCCTTCCAGACTCACATCTCCAATCCAAAATTAAATCTAGAATTGGCTTCCTATTTCACAACAAACCCTCCTTCACTCATGCTGCCAAACATACCCTCGTAAAACTGACTACCCTACCGATCCTTGACTTCGGCGATGTCATTTACAAAATAGCCTCCAATACTCTACTCAGCAAACTGGATGTAGACTATCACAGTGCCATCCGTTTTGTCACCGAAGCCCCATATACTACCCACCACTGCGACCTGTATGCTCTCGCTGGCTGGCCCTCGCTACATATCCATTGCCATAACCACTGGCTCAGGACATCTATAAGTCTTTGCTAGGTAAAGCCCCGCCTTATCTCAGCTCACTGATCACCATAGCAACACCCACCCGTAGCACACGCTCCAGCAGGTATATCTCACTGGTCACCCCCAAAGCCAACACTCCCTTTGGCCACCTTTCCTTCCAGTTCTCTGCTGCCAATGACTGGAACGAATTGCGAAAATCACTGAAGCTGGAGTCTTATATCTCCCTCTCTAACTTTAAGCCTCAGCTGTCAGAGCAGCTTACTGTACCTGGACACAGCCAATCTGTAAAAAGCACATCCAACTACCTCATCCCCATATTGTTTTTTTATCTTTTTTGCTCTTTTGCACCCCAGTATCTCTACTTGCACATCATCATCTGCACATCTATCACTCCAGTGTTAATGCTACATTGTAATTATTTCACCTTTATGGCCTATTTATTGCATTACCTCCTTACTCTTCTACGTTTGCACACACTGTACATCGATTTTTTTTATTGTGTTTTATTGTTTTTTTATTGTGTTTTATTACGTTTGTTTATGTGTAACTTTGTGTTGTTGTTTTTGTCGCACTGCTTTGCTTTATCTTGGCCAGGTCGCAGTTGTTAATGAGAACCTGTTCTCAACTGGCCTACCTGGTTAAATAAAGGTGAAATAAAATACAAATACAAATAAATGAAAGAGATTGAAGTCTTTGGCCTGAATGCAAAGTGTCTTGTCTGGAAGAAAACCTGGCACCATCCCTACGGTGAAGCATGGTGGTGAAGCATTATTTTCAGAGGCAGGGACTGGAAACTAGTCAGGATCGAGGGACAGATCAACGGAGCAAAGTACAGAGAGATCCTTGATAAAAACCTGCTCCCGATCGCTGAGGACCTCAGACTGGGGTGAAGGTTCACCGTCCCACAGGACAAAGATCAGCCAAGACACAGCCAGTCTGACACAGCCAAGCCAAGAAAAAAGTCAGAGCCCGGACTTGAACCTGATCGACCATCTCTCGAGAGACCTGAAAATAACTGTGCAGCGACGCTCCTCATCCAACCTGACAGAGCTTGAGAGGATCTGCAGAGAAGAATGGGAGAAACTCCCCAAATACAGGTCTGCCAAGCTTGTAGTTTCATACCCAAGAAGACTCAAGGCTGTAATAGCTGCCAAAGGTCCTTAACAAAGTACTGAGTAAAGGGTCTGATTACTTATGTAAATGTTATGTTTTAGATTTTTATTTTTAAACATTTGCAAACATAAAAAAAAAACGGTTGCTTTGTCATTATTGGGTATTGTGTGTAGATTGATGAGGGAAAAAACAATTTAATACATTTTAGAATATGGCTGTAACTTAACAAAATGTCAAGGGCTCTGAATACTTTCCGAATGCACTGTATGTGTGTGTGTGCACGCGTGTGTGTGTGTGTGTGTGTTGGTATGTGATACTAAGGCAAGTGTGTTGACCTTGAGAAGATAAGTGTATGCATGCAGCAAACCTTGCACCCGCCCCCCTCTCTCTCTCTCTCTACACACACACACATGCACTCACACACAGAAACCCAGCCATGTTCATCCTGGGATATATTCACATCTGTGATATTGTTGTGCTTTCAAATATTCAGAGAGAGAAGTGCTCCTGAAGTCAAGACCTGTTTGACTTGACTGAGTGCCAGAGAACTGCATTATGTTCAGAGAAGAGACAAGGAGAGGTGTAGAAAACATCACTCTCTCTCTCTCTCTCTCTCTCTCTCTCTCTCTCTTCTACATATTTAGTTACATGTTTTAGTGTTGTTCTTTACAGCTGCTGTTTTTGTGTTGTCAACTTGACGTGGAGACTGTTCTAGACATTATCCTGGAGAGAACAGGAGGTTTACGCTTACATCAGACAATGTGTTCGTGTGCTACCAATGTTCGTGTCCAACCAGTGTGGGAGGATTTTGTGTGTGGGCTTCTCAGTGTCAATCAATGAATGGAGCAATGTCTTTTAGTTTGTCAATCATGTGTGCAAGCCATCTGTGTGTGTGTGTGTGTGTGTGCGCACATGTGCACGGGTACGTATTTGCGTGTGTGCGTGTGTATTGCACCAGAGAGGATGGCTGACAATTTACGTGCTCCTAACCAACTGTCTTATTTTGTTAACTCTTTTGCTTGGTTTGTAACTTTTGTACATAATGTTGCTGCTACCGTCTCTAATAACTGAAAATAACTTCTGGACATCAGAACAACGATTACTCACCTCGAACTGGATGAAGCTTTAACCTTTAACGAGTCTGACGCAAATGATTTCCTGCTTCCTCAGGAACAGGCCCAAATCCCTATCATTTGCCCAAAGAAAAGACGGAGAAAAAGGGGGCGGAGGTTGGGCTGTCTTCTGAGAATTCATAGGCGAGCGAGTAAATCTCCACTCCAATCTTTTCTATTGGCCAACGTGCAATCATTGGAAATGTAATAAAAGCATGCTGTGACCAACTGGCAAGTGTCTTCACTTTTCAGCCACTCACTGACCGAGTCTGTAATACCTAAACTCAACAAAAAAAGAAACGTCCTCTCACTGTCAACTGCGTTTATATTCAGCAAACTTAACAAGTGTAAATATTTGTATGAACATAACAAGATTCAACAACTGGGACATAAACTGAACAAGTTCCACCGACATGTGACTAACAGAAATGGAATAATGTGTCAAAATCAAAAGTAACAGTAACAGCCAGTATCTGGTGTGGTCACCAGCTGCATTAAGTACTGCAGCGCATCTCCTGCTCATGGACTGCACCATATTTGCCAGTTCTTGCTGTGAGATGTTACCCCACTCTTCCACCAAGAAACCTGCAAGTTCCTGAACATTTCTTCGCTGGCCATGGCAGAACACTGACATTCCTGTCTTGCAGGAAATCACGCACAGATCGAGCAGTATGGCTGGTGGCATTGTCATGCTGGAGGGTCATGTCAGGATGAGCCTGCAGGAAGGGTACCACATGAGGGAGGAGGATGTCTTCCCTGTAACACACAGCGTTGAGATTGCCTGCAATTACAACAAGCTCAGTCCGATGATACTGTGACACACCGCCCCAGACCATGACAGACCCTCCACCTCCAAATCAATCCCGCTCCAGAGTAAAGTTCTTGGTGTATCGCTCATTCCTTCGATGATAAACGCGAATCCTACCATCACCCCTGGTGAGACAAAACCGCGACTCGTCAGTGAAGAGCACTTTTTGCCAGTCCTGTCTGGTCCAGCGACGGTGGGTTTGTGCCCACCGTTGTTGCCAGTGAAGTCTGGTGAGGACCTGCCTTACAACAGGCCTACAAGCCCTCAGTCCAGCCTCTCTCAGCCTATTGCGGACAGTCTGAGCACTGATGGAGGGATTGTGCGTTCCTGGTGTAACTCTGGCAGTTGTTGTTGCCATCCTGTAGCTGTCCCGCAGGTGTGATGTTCGGATGTACCAATCCTGTGCAGGTGTTGTTACACATGGTCTGCTACTGTGAGGATGATCAGCTGTCCATCCTGTCTCCTGTCCATCCTGTCTCCCTGTAGCGCTGTCTTAGGCGTCTCACAGTACAGACATTGCAATTTATTGCCCAGTGGTAGGTCTGATCACCGACAACGATGAGACAGCCTATAGGGAGGAGGTCAGAGACCCGGCAGTGTGGTGCCAGGACAACAACTTCTCCTTCAATGTGAGCAAGACAAAGGAGCTGATCGTGGACTACAGGAAAAGGCGGGCCAAACAAGCCACCATTAACATCGAAGGGCTGTAGTGGAGCGGGTCGAGTGTTTCAAGTTCCTTGATGTCCACATCACCAACTAACTATCATGGTCCAAACACACCAATACAGTTGTGAAGAGGGCACGCAACACCTTTTCCACATCAGGAGACTGAAAGGATTTGGCATGGGTCCCCAGATCCTCAAAAAGTCATACTGCTGCACCATCGAGAGCATCCTGATGAATTGCATCACCGCCTGGTTTGGTAACTGCTCGGCTTCTGACCATAAGGCGCTACAGAGCGTAGAGCGTACGGTCCAGTACATCACTGGGGCCAAGCTTCCTGCCATCCAGGACCAACAGTGCCTTGCGAAAGTATTCATCCGCCTTGGCATTTTTCCTGTTTTGTTGCATTACAACCTGTAATTTAAAAGGATTTCATGTAATGGACATACACAAAATAGTCCAAATTGGTGATGTGAAATTAAAATTTCCCAAAAATTCAAAAAATTTAAAAAATGTATAAAAGGAAAAGGAAAAGTGGTGCATGCATATGTATTCACCCCCTTTGCTATGAAGCCCCTAGATAAGATCTGGTGCAACCAATTACCTTCAGGAGTCACATAACTAGTTAAATAAAGTCCATCTGTGTGCAATATGTGTCACATGATCTGTCACATGATCTCAATATATTTACACCTGTTCTGAAAGTCCCCAGTGTCTGCAACACCACTAAGCAAGGGGCACCACCAAGCAAGTGGCACCATGAAGACCTAGGAGCTCTCCAAACAGGTCATGGACAAAGTTGTGGAGAAGTACAGATCAGGGTTGGGTTATAAAAAAAAATCAGAAACTTTGAACATCCCACGGAGCACCATTAAATCCATTATTAAAAAATGGAAAGAATATGGCACCACAACAAACCCACCAAAACTCACAGACCAGGCAAGGAGGGCATTAATCAGCGAGGCAACAAAGAGACCAAAGATAACCCTGAAGGAGCTACAAAGCTCCACAGTATCTGTCCATTGGACCACTTTAAGCCATACACTCCACAGAGCTGGGCTTTACGGAAGAGTGGCAAGAAAAAAGCAATTGCTTGAAGAAAAAAATAAGCAAACATGTTTGGTGTTCATCAAAAGGCACCTGGGAGACTCACCAAACAACATATGGAAGAAGGTACTCTGGTCAGATGAGACAAAAATTGAGCTTTTTGGCCATCAAGGAAAACGTTACATCTGGCGCAAACTCAACACCTCTCATCACCCCGAGAACACCATCCCCACAGAGAAGCATGCTGGTGGCAGCATCATTGTGGTGATGATTTTCATCGGCAGGGACTAGGAAACTGGTCAGATTTGAAGGAATGATGGATGGTGCTAAATACAGGGAAATCCCTAAAGGAAACCTGTTTCAGTCTTCCAGAGATTTGAGACTAAGACGGAGGTTCACCTTCCAGCAGGACAATGACCCTAAGCATACTGCTAAAGAAACCTTTGAGTGGTTTAAGGGGAAACATTGAAATGTCTTGGAATGGCCTAGTCAACGCCCAGACCTCAATCCAATTGAGAATCTGTGGTATGACTTAAAGATTGCTGTACACCAGCGGAACCCATCCAGCTTGAAGGAACTGGAGCAGTTTTGCCTTAAAGATGGGCAAAAATCCCAGTGGCTAGATGTGCCAAGCTTATAGAGACATACCCCAAGAGACTTGCATCTGTAATTGCTGCAAAAGGTGGCTCTATAAAGTATTGTTAGTTTAGTTACACACGCTCAAGTTTTCAGTTTTTTTGTCTTAATTCTTGTTTGTTTCACAATAACAAATATTTGCATCTTCAAAGTGGGAAGCATGTTGTGTAAATCAAATGATACAAACCCCCAAAAATCTATTTGATTTCCAGTTTGTAAGGCAATTAAATAGGAAAAATGCCAAGGGGGTGAATACTTTTGCAAGCCACTGTATATACTATGCAGTGTCAGAGGAAAGCCCCAAAAATGGTCAGAGTCTCCATTCACCCAAGTCATAGACTATTTTCTCTGCTACCACACGGCAAGCGGTACTGGAGCGCCAAGTCTAGGACCAAAAGGCTCCTTAACAGCTTCTAGCCCCAAGCCGTAAGACTGCTGAAAAATGTATCAATTGGGGACCGGACTATTTACATTGACCCCCCCCCCCCCCCCTCCATTTGTTTTTTACACTGCTGCTACTCACTGTTTACTATGTATGCATAGTCACCTCACCCCTACCTACATGTACAAATGACCTCAAATAACCTGTACCTCAGCACACTGACTCGATACTGCCACCCCCTGTATATAGCCTTGTTATTGTTATTTTATGGTGTTACTTGTTATTATTTTTTTATTTCGTTTTCTTAACTCTTTCTTGAACTGCACTGTTGTTTAAGGCCTTGTAAGTAAGCATTTCACAGTAAGGTCTACACATTTTGTATTCGGCACATGTGGCAAATACAGTTTGATTTGATTTGATTTTGAAGAACACAGGCTGGAATTGTGGTTGGTCTAAGCCGAGGATCCTCGGTGGTTGAGTGAAGAGAGAAAAGCCTCTGGCTTTTGTTCAAGTCCTGTCCTCTGACCCACCCCCCCAAACACACACACATAATTCAACAAGTAATTACATTATCTGTCTATATGAAACCATGCTCAGTTGGCAGCCTCAATAATTAATTCATGCCCTCCCTTACTTGTTTTAAATATTCATAGAAATGATCCACGGCCTCCCTTCTCTTAATCTTGTTCATGTTGCTTTTTCATGACAATTTTTTCCCTTCAGTGTAGAGAGAGAGGCTGGATGCTTGTGGACGTACAGTATATCATTGGAACTGGAAGGATTTAGCAGGCATAGAGTAACAGACTAATTCTCACTGGGCCAATATTCATATAGCTGAATAAAGGTCACAATAAAATGATAAAGACATGCATAAAAAAAAGTAACCAAGGCGTAGGGTTTCAATTAGCATCAGATGTAGTGGACACATTCACTAATCCAAGCACATTGGTGATCTCACTGCTCATTGTGTTCCTGTGAAGGACATACAGAGCCTTCAGAAAGCATTTACACACCTTGACTTTTTCCACATTTTGTTGTGTTAAAGCCTGAATTTAAAATGGATTAAATGTAGATTTTGTGTCACTTGTCTAAACACAGTATCCCATAATGTTAAAGTGGAATTATGTTTTTAGAAATGTGTACCAATTAACCTTTACTTAACACCCATCCCGGATCCGGGAGCATCCTCACCAGTAAAAGCTGACTAGCATAGCCTAGCATAGCGCCACAAGTAAATAATAGCATATAAATATTATGAAATCACAAGTCCAATACAGCAAATGAAAGATAAACATCTTGTGAATCCAGCCATCATTTCCGATTTTTAAAATGTTTTACAGCGAAAACACAATATGTATTTCTATTAGCTAACCACAATAGCCAAAGACTCAACCGCATATTTTCACCATGTTTCTACCGCATAGGTAGCTATCACAAAACTGACCAAATATAGATATAATTAGTCACTAACCAAGAAACAACTTCATCAGATGACAGTCTTATAACGTGTTATACAATAAATGTATGTTTTGTTCGACAATGTGCATATTTGAGGTATAAATCATAGTTTTACATTGCAGCTACCATCAAAAATATCACCAAAGCAGCCAGAATAATTACAGAGAGCAACGTGAAATACCTAAATACTCATCATAAAACATTTATGAAAAATACATGGTGTACAGCAAATGAAAGTTAAACATCTTGTGAATCCAGCCAATATTTCCGATTTTTTAAGTGCTTTACAGCGAAAACACAATATAGCATTATATTAGCTTACCACAATAGCCAAACACACAACCGCATTTATTCACCGCATAGATAGCATTCGCAAAAACCAGCAAAAGATATAAAATTAATCACTAACCTTGACCAACTTCATCAGATGACAGTCTTATAACATCAGGTTATACAATACACTTATGTTTTGTTCGAAAATGTGCATATTTAGAGCTGCAAACCGTGGTTATACATTGTGAAAATGTAGCAACATTTCCCCAGAATGTCAGGAGCTATTTTGGACACTCACCTAATCTGACCAAAGAACTCATCATAAACTTTACATAAAAATACTACATGTTGGACAGC
>NC_092107.1:31782707-31842707 GCF_045679555.1 Salvelinus alpinus
AAATGAAAGATACACTGGTTCTTAATGCAACCGCCGTGTTAGATTTAAAAAAATAACTTTACCATAACAAACAGCTATCGTTATTGCGAGACAGCGCCCGGCAAAACGGCAGAGAATAGGAATAACATTTTCCACAGAAATACGAAATAACATCATAAATTGTTCTAACTTTTGTTGAGCTTCCATCAGAATCTTGTACAAGGAGTCCTAGGTCGAGGATAAATCGTTGTTTGGTTTTAGAATGTCCTTTTCTCCTGTCGAATTGTCTCCAGTTTTCTCCAGTTTCTCTCGACGCAAAGAACGGAAAACTCCAAAAGTCCCAATAAACGTTGAATAAACTGATGAAACTCGGTTGAAAAAACCTACTTTATGATGTTTTTCTAATATGTATCAAATAAAAACAGAGCCGAAGATATTAGCAGTGTATACCGAACGCTTATCATAAGACAATACGGAGGTGCTTCCCGCGCCTAGGTAGAGAAAGGAAATTCTGGACACGTCATTCCAAGAGCTCTTGTTCGACCTCAGATCAAGCTAGACACCCCTTTCCACCTTCCACTGCCTGTTGACATCTAGTGAAAGGCGTATGAAGTGCATGCATATCGATAAATATTAGGCAATTGAATAGGCAGGCCCTGAAACAGAGCCTCGTTTTCAGATTTTTCACTTCCTGTCTGGAAGTTTGCTGCAAAATTAGTTCTGTTTTACTCACAGATATAATTCAAACAGTTTTAGAAACTTGAGAGTGTTTTCTATCCAATAGTAATAATAATATGCATATTGTACGATCTAGAATAGAGTACGAGGCAGTTTAATTTGGGCATGATTTTTTCCAAAGTGAAAACAGCGCCCCCCTATTGACAAGAAGTTTTTAATAAAATAATTTAAATGTATTGAGTCAAGAACCCTCAGTTGAGCAGTGAATTTCCAACACAGATTCAACCAAAAAGGGAGGTTTTTCAATGCCTCGCAATGAAGGGCACCTGTTGGTAGATGGGTAAAACAATTTAAAGCAGACATTGAATATCCCTTTGAGCATGGTGAAGTTATTAAGGCTGGATTACACTTGGTCTATCGACATGTCTGTGGACAGTTGGCGCAGTGACATCATGAATATTCTATTGTTGTCTGACAGCAAACTTGTCGTTGTCGTTATGATGAAGTACAATCACAAAACGATAGCATACTTGCCTTATTTGAACACCAATTAACCCATTCATGAATTTAGTGAATGTCAATCCAGCAAGCCTGGCAACTAAGATCAACTTTCTAAACAATGTTTTGGTTTGTTGCTAGCTTGTTAGCTACCTAGCTAGCTAGCTAGTCAGTTCAATTAATGACCAGAGCATACTTTAACTTTAGCTACTTTTTTTTCATTATTATAGGAAAGGAGATATCACTAGACTAGAGGAGACCTAGTAACATTCTGTAGAGGAGGTATCACTAGACTAGAGGAGACCTAGTAACATTCTGTAGAGGAGGTATCACTAGACTAGAAGATACATAGTATCATTCTGTAGAGGAGGTATCACTAGACTAGAGGAGACCTAGTAACATTCTGTAGAGGAGGTATCACTAGACTAGAGGAGACCTAGTAACACTCTGTAGAGGAGGTATCACTAGACTAGAGGAGACCTAGTAAGATTCTGTAGAGGAGGTATCACTAGACTAGAGGAGACCTAGTAACATTCTGTAGAGGAGGAATCACTAGACTAGAGGAGACCTAGTAACATTCTGTAGAGGAGGTATCACTAGACTAGAGGAGACCTAGTAACATTCTGTAGAGGAGGTATCAGTAGACTAGAGGAGACCTAGTAACACTCTGTAGAGGAGGTATCACTAGACTAGAGGAGACCTAGTATCATTCTGTAGAGGAGGTATCAGTAGACTAGAGGAGACCTAGTAACATTCTGTAGAGGAGGTATCACTAGACTAGAGGAGACCTAGTAACATTCTGTAGAGGAGGAATCACTTGACTAGAGGAGACCTAGTAACATTCTGTAGAGGAGGTATCACTAGACTAGAGGAGACCTAGTAACACTCTGTAGAGGAGGTATCGGTAGACTAGAGGAGACCTAGTATCATTCTGTAGAGGAGGTATCACTAGACTAGAGGAGACCTAGTAACATTCTGTAGAGGAGGAATCACTAGACTAGAGGAGACCTAGTATCATTCTGAAGAGGAGGAATCACTAGACTAGAGGAGACCTAGTAACATTCTGTAGAGGAGGTATCACTAGACTAGAGGAGACCTAGTAACATTCTGTAGAGGAGGTATCACTAGACTAGAGGAGACCTAGTAACATTCTGTAGAGGAGGTATCACTAGACTAGAGGAGACCTAGTATCATTCTGAAGAGGAGGTATCACTAGACTAGAGGAGACCTAATAACATTCTGTAGTGGAGGTATCACTAGACTAGAGGAGACCTAGTATCATTCTGAAGAGGAGGAATCACTAGACTAGAGGAGACGTAGTAACATTCTGTAGAGGAGGTATCACTAGACTAGAGGAGACCTAGTAACACTCTGTAGAGGAGGTATCACTAGACTAGAGGAGACCTAGTATCATTCTGTAGAGGAGGTATCACTAGACTAGAGGAGACCTAGTAACATTCTGAAGAGGAGGAATCACTTGACTAGAGGAGACCTAGTAACATTCTGTAGAGGAGGTATCACTAGACTAGAGGAGACCTAGTAACACTCTGTAGAGGAGGTATCACTAGACTAGAGGAGACCTAGTATCATTCTGTAGAGGAGGTATCACTAGACTAGAGGAGACCTAGTAACATTCTGAAGAGGAGGAATCACTTGACTAGAGGAGACCTAGTAACATTCTGTAGAGGAGGTATCACTAGACTAGAGGAGACCTAGTAACACTCTGTAGAGGAGGTATCGGTAGACTAGAGGAGACCTAGTATCATTCTGTAGAGGAGGTATCACTAGACTAGAGGAGACCTAGTATCATTCTGAAGAGGAGGAATCACTAGACTAGAGGAGACCTAGTAACATTCTGAAGAGGAGGAATCACTTGACTAGAGGAGACCTAGTAACATTCTGTAGAGGAGGTATCACTAGACTAGAGGAGACCTAGTAACACTCTGTAGAGGAGGTATCGGTAGACTAGAGGAGACCTAATAACATTCTGTAGAGGAGGTATCACTAGACTAGAGGAGACCTAATAACATTCTGTAGAGGAGGTATCACTAGACTAGAGGAGACCTAATAACATTCTGTAGAGGAGGTATCACTAGACTAGAGGAGACCTAATAACATTCTGTAGAGGAGGTATCACTAGACTAGAGGAGACCTAGTAACATTCTGTAGAGGAGGTATCACTAGACTAGAGGAGACCTAATAACATTCTGTAGAGGAGGTATCACTAGACTAGAGGAGACCTAATAACATTCTGTAGAGGAGGTATCACTAGACTAGAGGAGACCTAGTAACATTCTGTAGAGGAGGTATCACTAGACTAGAGGAGACCTAGTAACATTCTGTAGAGGAGGAATCACTAGACTAGAGGAGACCTAGTAACATTCTGTAGAGGAGGTATCACTAGACTAGAGGAGACCTAGTAACATTCTGTAGAGGAGGTATCACTAGACTAGAGGAGACCTAGTAACATTCTGTAGAGGAGGTATCACTAGACTAGAGGAGACCTAGTAACATTCTGTAGAGGAGGTATCACTAGACTAGAGGAGACCTAGTAACATTCTGTAGAGGAGGTATCACTAGACTAGAGGAGACCTAGTAACACTCTGTAGAGGAGGTATCACTAGACTAGAGGAGACCTAGTAACACTCTGTAGAGGAGGTATCACTAGACTAGAGGAGACCTAGTATCATTCTGTAGAGGAGGTATCAGTAGACTAGAGGAGACCTAGTAACATTCTGTAGAGGAGGTATCACTAGACTAGAGGATACCTAGTAACATTCTGTAGAGGAGGAATCACTTGACTAGAGGAGACCTAGTAACACTCTGTAGAGGAGGTATCGGTAGACTAGAGGAGACCTAGTAACATTCTGTAGAGGAGGTATCACTAGACTAGAGGAGACCTAGTATCATTCTGAAGAGGAGGAATCACTAGACTAGAGGAGACCTAGTAACATTCTGTAGAGGAGGTATCACTAGACTAGAGGAGACCTAGTAACACATTGTAGAGGAGGTATCGGTAGACTAGAGGAGACCTAGTATCATTCTGTAGTGGAGGTATCACTTGACTAGAGGAGACCTAGTAACATTCTGTAGAGGAGGAATCACTAGACTAGAGGAGACCTAGTATCATTCTGTAGAGGAGGTATCACTAGACTAGAGGAGACCTAGTAACATTCTGAAGAGGAGGTATCACTAGACTAGAGGAGACCTAGTATCATTCTGTAGAGGAGGTATCACTAGACTAGAGGAGACCTAGTAACATTCTGAAGAGGAGGAATCACTAGACTAGAGGAGACCTAGTATCATTCTGTAGAGGAGGTATCACTAGACTAGAGGAGACCTAGTAACACTCTGTAGAGGAGGTATCACTAGACTAGAGGAGACCTAGTATCATTCTGTAGAGGAGGTATCACTAGACTAGAGGAGACCTAGTAACATTCTGAAGAGGAGGAATCACTTGACTAGAGGAGACCTAGTAACATTCTGTAGAGGAGGTATCACTAGACTAGAGGAGACCTAGTAACACTCTGTAGAGGAGGTATCGGTAGACTAGAGGAGACCTAGTATCATTCTGTAGAGGAGGTATCACTAGACTAGAGTAGACCTAGTATCATTCTGAAAAGGAGGAATCACTAGACTAGAGGAGACCTAGTAACATTCTGAAGAGGAGGTATCACTAGACTAGAGGAGACCTAGTAACATTCTGTAGAGGAGGTATCAGTAGACTAGAGGAGACATAGTAACATTCTGTAGAGGAGGAATCACTTGACTAGAGGAGACCTAGTAACATTCTGTAGAGGAGGTATCACTAGACTAGAGGAGACCTAGTAACACTCTGTAGAGGAGGTATCGGTAGACTAGAGGAGACCTAATAACATTCTGTAGAGGAGGTATCACTAGACTAGAGGAGACCTAATAACATTCTGTAGAGGAGGTATCACTAGACTAGAGGAGACCTAATAACATTCTGTAGAGGAGGTATCACTAGACTAGAGGAGCCCTAATAACATTCTGTAGAGGAGGTATCACTAGACTAGAGGAGACCTAGTAACATTCTGTAGAGGAGGTATCACTAGACTAGAGGAGACCTAGTAACATTCTGTAGAGGAGGTATCACTAGACTAGAGGAGACTTAGTAACATTCTGTAGAGGAGGTATCACTAGACTAGAGGAGACCTAGTATCATTCTGTAGAGGAGGTATCACTAGACTAGAGGAGACCTAGTAACATTCTGTAGAGGAGGTATCACTAGACTAGAGGAGACCTAGTAACATTCTGTAGAGGAGGTATCACTAGACTAGAGGAGACTTAGTAACATTCTGTAGAGGAGGTATCACTAGACTAGAGGAGACCTAGTAACATTCTGTAGAGGAGGTATCACTAGACTAGAGGAGACTTAGTAACATTCTGTAGAGGAGGTATCACTAGACTAGAGGAGACCTAGTATCATTCTGTAGAGGAGGTATCACTAGACTAGAGGAGACCTAGTAACATTCTGTAGAGGAGGTATCACTAGACTAGAGGAGACCTAGTAACATTCTGTAGAGGAGGTATCACTAGACTAGAGGAGACCTAGTAACATTCTGTAGAGGAGGTATCACTAGACTAGAGGAGACCTAGTAACATTCTGTAGAGGAGGTATCACTAGACTAGAGGAGACCTAGTAACATTCTGTAGAGGAGGTATGTCTAGACTAGAGGAGACCTAGTAACATTCTGTAGAGGAGGTATCACTAGACTAGAGGAGACCTAGTAACACTCTGTAGAGGAGGTATCACTAGACTAGAGGAGACCTAGTAACATTCTGTAGAGGAGGTATCACTAGACTAGAGGAGAAATAGTATCATTCTGTAGAGGAGGTATCACTAGACTAGAGGAGACCTAGTAACATTCTGTAGAGGAGGTATAACTAGACTAGAGGAGACCTAGTAACATACTGTAGAGGAGGTATCACTAGACTAGAGGAGACCTAGTAACATTCTGTAGAGGAGGAATCACTAGACTAGAGGAGACCTAGTAACATTCTGTAGAGGAGGTATCACTAGACTAGAGGAGACCTAGTAACATTCTGTAGAGGAGGTATCACTAGACTAGAGGAGACCTAGTAACACTCTGTAGAGGAGGTATCACTAGACTAGAGGAGACCTAGTAACACTCTGTAGAGGAGGTATCACTAGACTAGAGGAGACCTAGTAACACTCTGTAGAGGAGGTATCACTAGACTAGAGGAGACCTAGTAACATTCTGTAGAGGAGGTATCACTAGACTAGAGGAGACCTAGTAACACTCTGTAGAGGAGGTATCACTAGACTAGAGGAGACTTAGTAACATTCTGTAGTGGAGGTATAACTAGACTAGAGGAGACTTAGTAACATTCTGTAGTAGAGGTATCAGTACACTAGAGGGGACCTAGTAACATTCTGTAGAGGAGGTATCACTAGACTAGAGGAGACCTAGTAACATTCTGTAGAGGAGGTATCACTAGACTAGAGGAGACCTAGTAACATTCTGTAGAGGAGGTATCACTAAACTAGAGGAGACCTAGTAACATTCTGTAGAGGAGGTATCACTAGACTAGAGGAGACCTAATAACATTCTGTAGAGGAGGTATCACTAGACTAGAGGAGACCTAGTAACATTCTGTAGAGGAGGTATCACTAGACTAGAGGAGACCTAGTAACATTCTGTAGAGGAGGTATCACTAGACTAGAGGAGACCTAGTAACATTCTGTAGAGGAGGTATCACTAGACTAGAGGAGACCTAGTAACATTCTGTAGAGGAGGTATCACTAGACTAGAGGAGACCTAGTAACATTCTGTAGAGGAGGTATCACTAGACTAGAGGAGACCTAGTAACATTCTGTAGAGGAGGTATCACTAGACTAGAGGAGACCTAGTAACATTCTGTAGTAGAGGTATCAGTAGACTAGAGGAGACCTAGTAACATTCTGTAGAGGAAGTATCACTAGACTAGAGGAGACCTAGTAACATTCTGTAGAGGAGGTATCACTAGAATAGAGGAGACCTAGTAATGTTCTGTAGAAGAGGAATCAATAGACTAGTGGATACCTAGTAAACATTTTGAAGAGTAGGTATCACTAGACTATAGGAGATCTAGTAACATTCTGTAGAGGTATCGATAGACTAGACGAGACATAATATCATTCTGTAGAGGAGGTATCACTAGACTAGAGGAGACCTAGTAAACATTCTGTAGAGGAGGTATCACTAGACTAGAGGAGACCTAGTAACATTCTGTAGAGGAGGTATCACTAGACTAGAGGAGACTTAGTAACATTCTGTAGAGGAGGTATCACTAGACTAGAGGAGACATAGTATCATTCTGTAGAGGAGGTATCACTAGACTAGAGGAGACATAGTATCATTCTGTAGAGGAGGTATCACTAGACTAGAGGAGACCTAGTAACACTCTGTAGAGGAGGTATCACGAGACTAGAGGAGACCTAGTAACATTCTGTAGAGGAGGTATCACTAGACTAGAGGAGACCTAGTAACACTCTGTAGAGGAGGTATCACTAGACTAGAGGAGACCTAGTAACATTCTGTAGAGGAGGTATCACTAGACTAGAGGAGACCTAGTAACATTCTGTAGAGGAGGTATCACTAGACTAGAGGAGACCTAGTATCATTCTGTAGAGGAGGTATCACTAGACTAGAGGAGACCTAGTAACATTCTGTAGAGGAGGTATCACTAGACTAGAGGAGACCTAGTAACATTCTGTAGAGGAGGTATCACTAAACTAGAGGAGACCTAATAACATTCTGTAGAGGAGGTATCACTAGACTAGAGGAGACCTAATAACATTCTGTAGAGGAGGTATCACTAGACTAGAGGAGACCTAGTAACATTCTGTAGAGGAGGTATCACTAAACTAGAGGAGACCTAGTAACATTCTGTAGAGGAGGTATCACTAGACTATAGGAGACCTAGTAACATTCTGTAGAGGAGGTATCACTAGACTAGAGGAGACCTAGTATCACTCTGTAGAGGAGGTATCACTAGACTAGAGGAGACCTAGTATCACTCTGTAGAGGAGGTATCACTAGACTAGAGGAGACCTAGTATCACTCTGTAGAGGAGGTATCACTAGACTAGAGGAGACCTAGTAACATTCTGTAGAGGAGGTATCACTAGACTAGAGGAGACCTAGTATCATTCTGTAGAGGAGGTATCACTAGACTAGAGGAGACATAGTATCATTCTGTAGAGGAGGTATCACTAGACTAGAGGAGACCTAGTAACATTCTGTAGAGGAGGTATCACTAGACTAGAGGAGACCTAGTAACATTCTGTAGAGGAGGTATCACTAAACTAGAGGAGACCTAGTAACATTCTGTAGAGGAGGTATCACTAGACTAGAGGAGACCTAATAACATTCTGTAGAGGAGGTATCACTAGACTAGAGGAGACCTAATAACATTCTGTAGAGGAGGTATCACTAGACTAGAGGAGACCTAGTAACATTCTGTAGAGGAGGTATCACTAGACTATAGGAGACCTAGTAACATTCTGTAGAGGAGGTATCACTAGACTAGAGGAGACCTAGTAACATTCTGTAGAGGAGGTATCACTAGACTAGAGGAGACCTAGTAACATTCTGTAGAGGAGGTATCACTAGACTAGAGGAGACCTAGTAACATTCTGTAGTAGAGGTATCAGTAGACTAGAGGAGACCTAGTAACATTCTGTAGAGGAAGTATCACTAGACTAGAGGAGACCTAGTAACATTCTGTAGAGGAGGTATCACTAGAATAGAGGAGACCTAGTAATGTTCTGTAGAAGAGGAATCAATAGACTAGTGGATACCTAGTAAACATTTTGAAGAGTAGGTATCACTAGACTATAGGAGATCTAGTAACATTCTGTAGAGGTATCGATAGACTAGACGAGACATAATATCATTCTGTAGAGGAGGTATCACTAGACTAGAGGAGACCTAGTAAACATTCTGTAGAGGAGGTATCACTAGACTAGAGGAGACCTAGTAACATTCTGTAGAGGAGGTATCACTAGACTAGAGGAGACTTAGTAACATTCTGTAGAGGAGGTATCACTAGACTAGAGGAGACATAGTATCATTCTGTAGAGGAGGTATCACTAGACTAGAGGAGACATAGTATCATTCTGTAGAGGAGGTATCACTAGACTAGAGGAGACCTAGTAACACTCTGTAGAGGAGGTATCACTAGACTAGAGGAGACCTAGTAACATTCTGTAGAGGAGGTATCACTAGACTAGAGGAGACCTAGTAACACTCTGTAGAGGAGGTATCACTAGACTAGAGGAGACCTAGTAACATTCTGTAGAGGAGGTATCACTAGACTAGAGGAGACCTAGTAACATTCTGTAGAGGAGGTATCACTAGACTAGAGGAGACCTAGTATCATTCTGTAGAGGAGGTATCACTAGACTAGAGGAGACCTAGTAACATTCTGTAGAGGAGGTATCACTAGACTAGAGGAGACCTAGTAACATTCTGTAGAGGAGGTATCACTAAACTAGAGGAGACCTAATAACATTCTGTAGAGGAGGTATCACTAGACTAGAGGAGACCTAATAACATTCTGTAGAGGAGGTATCACTAGACTAGAGGAGACCTAGTAACATTCTGTAGAGGAGGTATCACTAAACTAGAGGAGACCTAGTAACATTCTGTAGAGGAGGTATCACTAGACTATAGGAGACCTAGTAACATTCTGTAGAGGAGGTATCACTAGACTAGAGGAGACCTAGTATCACTCTGTAGAGGAGGTATCACTAGACTAGAGGAGACCTAGTATCACTCTGTAGAGGAGGTATCACTAGACTAGAGGAGACCTAGTATCACTCTGTAGAGGAGGTATCACTAGACTAGAGGAGACCTAGTAACATTCTGTAGAGGAGGTATCACTAGACTAGAGGAGACCTAGTATCATTCTGTAGAGGAGGTATCACTAGACTAGAGGAGACCTAGTAACATTCTGTAGAGGAGGTATCACTAGACTAGAGGAGACCTAGTAACACTCTGTAGAGGAGGTATCACTAGACTAGAGGAGACCTAGTAACATTCTGTAGAGGAGGTATCACTAGACTAGAGGAGACCTAGTATCATTCTGTAGAGGAGGTATCACTAGACTAGAGGAGACCTAGTAACATTCTGAAGAGGAGGTATCACTAGACTAGAGGAGACCTAATAACATTCTGAAGAGGAGGTATCACTAGACTAGAGGAGACCTAGTAACATTCTGTAGAGGAGGTATCACTAGACTAGAGGAGACCTAGTAACATTCTGTAGGGGAGGTATCACTAGACTAGAGGTGACCTAGTAACACTCTGTAGAGGAGGTATCACTAGACTAGAGGAGACTTAGTAACATTCTGTAGTGGAGGTATAACTAGACTAGAGGAGACTTAGTAACATTCTGTAGTAGAGGTATCAGTAGACTAGAGGGGACCTAGTAACATTCTGTAGAGGAGGTATCACTAGACTAGAGGAGACCTAGTAACATTCTGTAGAGGAGGTATCACTAGACTAGAGGAGACCTAGTATCACTCTGTAGAGGAGGTATCACTAGACTAGAGGAGACCTAGTAACATTCTGTAGAGGAGGTATCACTAGACTAGAGGAGACCTAGTATCACTCTGTAGAGGAGGAATCACTAGACTAGAGGAGACCTAGTATCACTCTGTAGAGGAGGTATCACTAGACTAGAGGAGACCTAGTATCACTCTGTAGAGGAGGTATCACTAGACTAGAGGAGACCTAGTAACATTCTGTAGAGGAGGTATCACTAGACTAGAGGAGACCTAGTATCATTCTGTAGAGGAGGTATCACTAGACTAGAGGAGACCTAGTAACATTCTGTAGAGGAGGTATCACTAGACTAGAGGAGACCTAGTAACACTCTGTAGAGGAGGTATCACTAGACTAGAGGAGACCTAGTAACATTCTGTAGAGGAGGTATCACTAGACTAGAGGAGACCTAGTATCATTCTGTAGAGGAGGTATCACTAGACTAGAGGAGACCTAGTAACATTCTGAAGAGGAGGTATCACTAGACTAGAGGAGACCTAATAACATTCTGAAGAGGAGGTATCACTAGACTAGAGGAGACCTAGTAACATTCTGTAGAGGAGGTATCACTAGACTAGAGGAGACCTAGTAACATTCTGTAGGGGAGGTATCACTAGACTAGAGGAGACCTAGTAACACTCTGTAGAGGAGGTATCACTAGACTAGAGGAGACTTAGTAACATTCTGTAGTGGAGGTATAACTAGACTAGAGGAGACTTAGTAACATTCTGTAGTAGAGGTATCAGTAGACTAGAGGGGACCTAGTAACATTCTGTAGAGGAGGTATCACTAGACTAGAGGAGACCTAGTAACATTCTGTAGAGGAGGTATCACTAGACTAGAGGAGACCTAGTAACATTCTGTAGAGGAGGTATCACTAAACTAGAGGAGACCTAGTAACATTCTGTAGAGGAGGTATCACTAGACTAGAGGAGACCTAATAACATTCTGTAGAGGAGGTATCACTAGACTAGAGGAGACCTAGTAACATTCTGTAGAGGAGGTATCACTAGACTAGAGGAGACCTAATAACATTCTGTAGAGGAGGTATCACTAGACTAGAGGAGACCTAGTAACATTCTGTAGTGGAGGTATCACTAGACTAGAGGAGACATAGTATCATTCTGTAGAGGAGGTATCACTAGACTAGAGGAGACATAGTATCATTCTGTAGAGGAGGTATCACTAGACTAGAGGAGACCAAGTAACATTCTGTAGTGGAGGTATCACTAGACTAGAGGAGACCAAGTATCATTCTGTAGAGGAGGTATCACTAGACTAGAGGAGACCTAGTAACATTCTGTAGAGGAGGTATCACTAGACTAGAGGAGACCTAGTAACATTCTGTAGAGGAGGTATCACTAGACTAGAGGAGACCTAGTAACATTCTGTAGAGGAGGTATCACTAGACTAGAGGAGACCTAGTAACATTCTGAAGAGGAGGTATCACTTGACTAGAGGAGACATAGTATCATTCTGTAGAGGAGGTATCACTAGACTAGAGGAGACCTAGTATCATTCTGTAGAGGAGGTATCACTAGACTAGAGGAGACCTAGTATCATTCTGTAGAGGAGGTATCACTAGACTAGAGGATACATAGTAACATTCTGTAGAGGAGGTATCACTAGACTAGAGGAGACCTAGTAACATTCTGTAGAGGAGGTATCACTAGACTAGAGGAGACCTAGTAACATTCTGTTGAGGATGTATCACTAGACTAGAGGAGACCTAGTAACATTCTGTAGGGGAGGTATCACTAGACTAGAGGAGACCTAGTAACACTCTGTAGAGGAGGTATCACTAGACTAGAGGAGACTTAGTAACATTCTGTAGTGGAGGTATCACTAGACTAGAGGAGACTTAGTAACATTCTGTAGTAGAGGTATCAGTAGACTAGAGGGGACCTAGTAACATTCTGTAGAGGAGGTATCACTAGACTAGAGGAGACCTAGTAACATTCTGTAGAGGAGGTATCACTAGACTAGAGGAGACCTAGTAACATTCTGTAGAGGAGGTATCACTAAACTAGAGGAGACCTAGTAACATTCTGTAGAGGAGGTATCACTAGACTAGAGGAGACCTAATAACATTCTGTAGAGGAGGTATCACTAGACTAGAGGAGACCTAATAACATTCTGTAGAGGAGGTATCACTAGACTAGAGGAGACCTAGTAACATTCTGTAGAGGAGGTATCACTAGACTATAGGAGACCTAGTAACATTCTGTAGAGGAGGTATCACTAGACTAGAGGAGACCTAGTAACATTCTGTAGAGGAGGTATCACTAGACTAGAGGAGACCTAGTAACATTCTGTAGTAGAGGTATCAGTAGACTAGAGGAGACCTAGTAACATTCTGTAGAGGAAGTATCACTAGACTAGAGGAGACCTAGTAACATTCTGTAGAGGAGGTATCACTATAATAGAGGAGACCTAGTAATGTTCTGTAGAAGAGGAATCAATAGACTAGTGGATACCTAGTAAACATTTTGAAAAGTAGGTATCACTAGACTATAGGAGATCTAGTAACATTCTGTAGAGGTATCGATAGACTAGACGAGACATAATATCATTCTGTAGAGGAGGTATCACTAGACTAGAGGAGACCTAGTAAACATTCTGTAGAGGAGGTATCACTAGACTAGAGGAGACCTAGTAACATTCTGTAGAGGAGGTATCACTAGACTAGAGGAGACTTAGTAACATTCTGTAGAGGAGGTATCACTAGACTAGAGGAGACATAGTATCATTCTGTAGAGGAGGTATCACTAGACTAGAGGAGACATAGTATCATTCTGTAGAGGAGGTATCACTAGACTAGAGGAGACCTAGTAACACTCTGTAGAGGAGGTATCACTAGACTAGAGGAGACCTAGTAACATTCTGTAGAGGAGGTATCACTAGACTAGAGGAGACCTAGTAACACTCTGTAGAGGAGGTATCACTAGACTAGAGGAGACCTAGTAACATTCTGTAGAGGAGGTATCACTAGACTAGAGGAGACCTAGTAACATTCTGTAGAGGAGGTATCACTAGACTAGAGGAGTCCTAGTATCATTCTGTAGAGGAGGTATCACTAGACTAGAGGAGACCTAGTAACATTCTGTAGAGGAGGTATCACTAGACTAGAGGAGACCTAGTAACATTCTGTAGAGGAGGTATCACTAAACTAGAGGAGACCTAATAACATTCTGTAGAGGAGGTATCACTAGACTAGAGGAGACCTAATAACATTCTGTAGAGGAGGTATCACTAGACTAGAGGAGACCTAGTAACATTCTGTAGAGGAGGTATCACTAGACTAGAGGAGACCTAATAACATTCTGTAGAGGAGGTATCACTAGACTAGAGGAGACCTAGTAACATTCTGTAGAGGAGCTATCACTAGACTAGAGGAGACCTAGTAACATTCTGTAGAGGAGGTATCACTAGACTAGAGGAGACCTAGTAACATTCTGTAGAGGAGGTATCACTAGACTAGAGGAGACCTAGTAACACTCTGTAGAGGAGGTATCACTTGACTAGAGGAGACCTAGTAACACTCTGTAGAGGAGGTATCACTAGACTAGAGGAGACCTAGTAACACTCTGTAGAGGAGGTATCACTAGACTAGAGGAGACCTAGTAACATTCTGTAGAGGAGGTATCACTAGACTAGAGGAGACCTAGTAACATTCTGTAGGGGAGGTATCACTAGACTAGAGGAGACCTAGTAACACTCTGTAGAGGAGGTATCACTAGACTAGAGGAGACTTAGTAAAATTCTGTAGTGGAGGTATAACTAGACTAGAGGAGACTTAGTAACATTCTGTAGTAGAGGTATCAGTAGACTAGAGGGGACCTAGTAACATTCTGTAGAGGAGGTATCACTAGACTAGAGGAGACCTAGTAACATTCTGTAGAGGAGGTATCACTAGACTAGAGGAGACCTAGTAACATTCTGTAGAGGAGGTATCACTAAACTAGAGGAGACCTAGTAACATTCTGTAGAGGAGGTATCACTAGACTAGAGGAGACCTAATAACATTCTGTAGAGGAGGTATCACTAGACTAGAGGAGACCTAGTAACATTCTGTAGAGGAGGTATCACTAGACTAGAGGAGACCTAATAACATTCTGTAGAGGAGGTATCACTAGACTAGAGGAGACCTAGTAACATTCTGTAGTGGAGGTATCACTAGACTAGAGGAGACATAGTATCATTCTGTAGAGGAGGTATCACTAGACTAGAGGAGACATAGTATCATTCTGTAGAGGAGGTATCACTAGACTAGAGGAGACCTAGTAACATTCTGTAGTGGAGGTATCACTAGACTAGAGGAGACCAAGTATCATTCTGTAGAGGAGGTATCACTAGACTAGAGGAGACCTAGTAACATTCTGTAGAGGAGGTATCACTAGACTAGAGGAGACCTAGTAACATTCTGTAGAGGAGGTATCACTAGACTAGAGGAGACCTAGTAACATTCTGTAGAGGAGGTATCACTAGACTAGAGGAGACCAAGTATCATTCTGTAGAGGAGGTATCACTAGACTAGAGGAGACCTAGTAACATTCTGTAGAGGAGGTATCACTAGACTAGAGGAGACCTAGTAACATTCTGAAGAGGAGGTATCACTTGACTAGAGGAGACATAGTATCATTCTGTAGAGGAGGTATCACTAGACTAGAGGAGACCTAGTATCATTCTGTAGAGGAGGTATCACTAGACTAGAGGAGACCTAGTATCATTCTGTCGAGGAGGTATCACTAGACTAGAGGATACATAGTAACATTCTGTAGAGGAGGTATCACTAGACTAGAGGAGACCTAGTAACATTCTGTTGAGGATGTATCACTAGACTAGAGGAGACCTAGTAACATTCTGTAGGGGAGGTATCACTAGACTAGAGGAGACCTAGTAACACTCTGTAGAGGAGGTATCACTAGACTAGAGGAGACTTAGTAACATTCTGTAGTGGAGGTATCACTAGACTAGAGGAGACTTAGTAACATTCTGTAGTAGAGGTATCAGTAGACTAGAGGGGACCTAGTAACATTCTGTAGAGGAGGTATCACTAGACTAGAGGAGACCTAGTAACATTCTGTAGAGGAGGTATCACTAGAATAGAGGAGACCTAGTAATGTTCTGTAGAAGAGGAATCAATAGACTAGTGGATACCTAGTAAACATTTTGAAGAGTAGGTATCACTAGACTATAGGAGATCTAGTAACATTCTGTAGAGGTATCGATAGACTAGACGAGACATAATATCATTCTGTAGAGGAGGTATCACTAGACTAGAGGAGACCTAGTAAACATTCTGTAGAGGAGGTATCACTAGACTAGAGGAGACCTAGTAACATTCTGTAGAGGAGGTATCACTAGACTAGAGGAGACCTAGTAACATTCTGTTGAGGATGTATCACTAGACTAGAGGAGACCTAGTAACATTCTGTAGGGGAGGTATCACTAGACTAGAGGAGACCTAGTAACACTTTGTAGAGGAGGTATCACTAGACTAGAGGAGACTTAGTAACATTCTGTAGTGGAGGTATCACTAGACTAGAGGAGACTTAGTAACATTCTGTAGTAGAGGTATCAGTAGACTAGAGGGGACCTAGTAACATTCTGTAGAGGAGGTATCACTAGACTAGAGGAGACCTAGTAACATTCTGTAGAGGAGGTATCACTAGAATAGAGGAGACCTAGTAATGTTCTGTAGAAGAGGAATCAATAGACTAGAGGAGACCTAGTAACATTCTGTAGAGGAGGTATCACTAGACTAGAGGAGACCTAGTAACACTCTGTAGAGGAGGTATCACTAGACTAGAGGAGACCTAGTAACATTCTGTAGAGGAGGTATCACTAGACTAGAGGAGACCTAGTAACATTCTGTAGAGGAGGTATCACTAGACTAGAGGAGACCTAGTATCATTCTGTAGAGGAGTTATCACTAGACTAGAGGAGACCTAGTAACATTCTGTAGAGGAGGTATCACTAGACTAGAGGAGACCTAGTAACATTCTGTAGAGGAGGTATCACTAAACTAGAGGAGACCTAATAACATTCTGTAGAGGAGGTATCACTAGACTAGAGGAGACCTAATAACATTCTGTAGAGGAGGTATCACTAGACTAGAGGAGACCTAGTAACATTCTGTAGAGGAGGTATCACTAGACTAGAGGAGACCTAATAACATTCTGTAGAGGAGGTATCACTAGACTAGAGGAGTAACATTCTGTAGAGGAGCTATCACTAGACTAGAGGAGACCTAGTAACATTCTGTAGAGGAGGTATCACTAGACTAGAGGAGACCTAGTAACATTCTGTAGAGGAGGTATCACTAGACTAGAGGAGACCTAGTAACATTCTGTAGAGGAGGTATCACTAGACTAGAGGAGACCTAGTATCACTCTGTAGAGGAGGTATCACTAGACTAGAGGAGACCTAGTATCACTCTGTAGAGGAGGTATCACTAGACTAGAGGAGACCTAGTAACATTCTGTAGAGGAGGTATCACTAGACTAGAGGAGACCTAGTATCACTCTGTAGAGGAGGTATCACTAGACTAGAGGAGACCTAGTATCACTCTGTAGAGGAGGTATCACTAGACTAGAGGAGACCTAGTATCACTCTGTAGAGGAGGTATCACTAGACTAGAGGAGACCTAGTAACATTCTGTAGAGGAGGTATCACTAGACTAGAGGAGACCTAGTATCATTCTGTAGAGGAGGTATCACTAGACTAGAGGAGACCTAGTAACATTCTGTAGAGGAGGTATCACTAGACTAGAGGAGACCTAGTAACACTCTGTAGAGGAGGTATCACTAGACTAGAGGAGACCTAGTAACATTCTTTAGATGAGGTATCACTAGACTAGAGGAGACCTAGTATCATTCTGTAGAGGAGGTATCACTAGACTAGAGGAGACCTAGTAACATTCTGAAGAGGAGGTATCACTAGACTAGAGGAGACCTAATAACATTCTGAAGAGGAGGTATCACTAGACTAGAGGAGACCTAGTAACATTCTGTAGAGGAGGTATCACTAGACTAGAGGAGACCTAGTATCATTCTGAAGAGGAGGTATCACTAGACTAGAGGAGACCTAGTAACATTCTGTAGAGGAGGTATCACTAGACTAGAGGAGACATAGTATCATTCTGTAGAGGAGGTATCACTAGACTAGAGGAGACCTAGTAACATTCTGAAGAGGAGGTATCACTAGACTAGAGGAGACCTAGTAACATTCTGAAGAGGAGGTATCACTAGACTAGAGGAGACCTAGTAACATTCTGTAGAGGAGGTATCACTAGACTAGAGGAGACCTAGTAACATTCTGTAGTGGAGGTATCACTAGACTAGAGGAGACCTAGTAACATTCTGAAGAGGAGGTATCACTAGACTAGAGGAGACCTAGTATCATTCTGTAGAGGAGGTATCACTAGACTAGAGGAGACCTAGTAACACTCTGTAGAGGAGGTATCACTAGACTAGAGGAGACCTAGTAACATTCTGTAGAGGAGGTATCACTAGACTAGAGGAGACCTAGTAACATTCTGAAGAGGAGGAATCACTTGACTAGAGGAGACCTAATAACATTCTGTAGAGGAGATATCACTAGACTAGAGGAGACCTAGTATCATTCTGTAGAGGAGGTATCACTAGACTAGAGGAGACCTAGTAACATTCTGTAGAGGAGGTATCACTAGACTAGAGGAGACCTAATAACATTCTGTAGTGGAGGTATCACTAGACTAGAGGAGACCTAGTATCATTCTGTAGAGGAGGTATCACTAGACTAGAGGAGACCTAGTATCATTCTGTAGAGGAGGTATCACTAGACTAGAGGAGACCTAGTAACATTCTGTAGAGGAGGTATCACTAGACTAGAGGAGACCTAGTAACATTCTGTAGAGGAGGTATCACTAAACTAGAGGAGACCTAATAACATTCTGTAGAGGAGGTATCACTAGACTAGAGGAGACCTAATAACATTCTGTAGAGGAGGTATCACTAGACTAGAGGAGACCTAGTAACATTCTGTAGAGGAGGTATCACTAGACTAGAGGAGACCTAATAACATTCTGTAGAGGAGGTATCACTAGACTAGAGGAGACCTAGTAACATTCTGTAGAGGAGCTATCACTAGACTAGAGGAGACCTAGTAACATTCTGTAGAGGAGGTATCACTAGACTAGAGGAGACCTAGTAACATTCTGTAGAGGAGGTATCACTAGACTAGAGGAGACCTAGTAACATTCTGTAGAGGAGGTATCACTAGACTAGAGGAGACCTAGTATCACTCTGTAGAGGAGGTATCACTAGACTAGAGGAGACCTAGTATCACTCTGTAGAGGAGGTATCACTAGACTAGAGGAGACCTAGTATCACTCTGTAGAGGAGGTATCACTAGACTAGAGGAGACCTAGTATCACTCTGTAGAGGAGGTATCACTAGACTAGAGGAGACCTAGTATCATTCTGTAGAGGAGGTATCACTAGACTAGAGGAGACCTAGTAACATTCTGTAGAGGAGGTATCACTAGACTAGAGGAGACCTAGTAACACTCTGTAGAGGAGGTATCACTAGACTAGAGGAGACCTAGTAACATTCTGTAGAGGAGGTATCACTAGACTAGAGGAGACCTAGTATCATTCTGTAGAGGAGGTATCACTAGACTAGAGGAGACCTAGTAACATTCTGAAGAGGAGGTATCACTAGACTAGAGGAGACCTAATAACATTCTGAAGAGGAGGTATCACTAGACTAGAGGAGACCTAGTAACATTCTGTAGAGGAGGTATCACTAGACTAGAGGAGACCTAGTATCATTCTGAAGAGGAGGTATCACTAGACTAGAGGAGACCTAGTAACATTCTGTAGAGGAGGTATCACTAGACTAGAGGAGACATAGTATCATTCTGTAGAGGAGGTATCACTAGACTAGAGGAGACCTAGTAACATTCTGAAGAGGAGGTATCACTAGACTAGAGGAGACCTAGTAACATTCTGGAGAGGAGGTATCACTAGACTAGAGGAGACCTAGTAACATTCTGTAGAGGAGGTATCACTAGACTAGAGGAGACCTAGTAACATTCTGTAGTGGAGGTATCACTAGACTAGAGGAGACCTAGTAACATTCTGAAGAGGAGGTATCACTAGACTAGAGGAGACCTAGTATCATTCTGTAGAGGAGGTATCACTAGACTAGAGGAGACCTAGTAACATTCTGAAGAGGAGGAATCACTTGACTAGAGGAGACCTAATAACATTCTGTAGAGGAGATATCACTAGACTAGAGGAGACCTAGTATCATTCTGTAGAGGAGGTATCACTAGACTAGAGGAGACCTAGTAACATTCTGAAGAGGAGGTATCACTAGACTAGAGGAGACCTAATAACATTCTGTAGTGGAGGTATCACTAGACTAGAGGAGACCTAGTATCATTCTGTAGAGGAGGTATCACTAGACTAGAAGATACATAGTATCATTCTGTAGAGGAGGTATCACTAGACTAGAGGAGACCTAGTAACATTCTGAAGAGGAGGAATCACTTGACTAGAGGAGACCTAGTAACATTCTGAAGAGGAGGAATCACTTGACTAGAGGAGACCTAGTAACATTCTGTAGAGGAGGTATCACTAGACTAGAGGAGACCTAATAACATTCTGTAGTGGAGGTATCACTAGACTAGAGGAGACCTAGTAACATTCTGTAGAGGAGGTATCACTAGACTAGAGGGGACCTAATAACATTCTGTAGTGGAGGTATCACTAGACTAGAGGAGACCTAGTAACATTCTGTAGAGGAGGTATCACTAGACTAGACGAGACATAATATCATTCTGTAGAGGAGGTATCACTAGACTAGAGGAGACCTAGTAACATTCTGTAGAGGAGGTATCACTAGACTAGAGGAGACCTAGTAACACTCTGTAGAGGAGGTATCACTAGACTAGAGGAGACATAGTAACATTCTGTAGAGGAGGTATCACTAGACTAGAGGAGACCTAGTAACATTCTGTAGAGGAGGTATCACTAGACTAGAGGAGACCTAGTATCATTCTGTAGAGGAGGTATCACTAGACTAGAGGAGACCTAGTAACATTCTGTAGAGGAGGTATCACTAGACTAGAGGAGACCTAGTATCACTCTGTAGAGGAGGTATCACTAGACTAGAGGAGACCTAGTAACATTCTGTAGAGGAGGTATCACTAGACTAGAGGAGACCTAGTATCACTCTGTAGAGGAGGTATCACTAGACTAGAGGAGACCTAGTATCATTCTGTAGAGGAGGTATCGGTAGACTAGAGGAGACCTAGTAACATTCTGTAGAGGAGGTATCACTAGACTAGAGGAGACCTAGTAACATTCTGAAGAGGAGGAATCACTAGACTAGAGGAGACCTAGTAACATTCTGTAGAGGAGGTATCACTTGACTAGAGGAGACCTAGTATCATTCTGTAGAGGAGGTATCACTTGACTAGAGGAGACCTAGTATCATTCTGTAGAGGAGGTATCACTAAACTAGAGGAGACATAGTATCATTCTGTAGTGGAGGTATCACTAGACTAGAGGAGACATAGTATCATTCTGTAGAGGAGGTATCACTTGACTAGAGGGGACCTAGTAACATTCTGTAGAGGAGGTATCACTAGACTAGAGGAGACCTAGTAACATTCTGAAGAGGAGGAATCACTTGACTAGAGGAGACCTAATAACATTCTGTAGAGGAGATATCACTAGACTAGAGGAGACCTAGTAACATTCTGTAGAGGAGGTATCACTAGACTAGAGGAGACCTAGTAACATTCTGTAGAGGAGGAATCACTTGACTAGAGGAGACCTAGTAACATTCTGTAGAGGAGGTATCACTAGACTAGAGGAGACCTAATAACATTCTGTAGTGGAGGTATCACTAGACTAGAGGAGACCTAGTAACACTCTGTAGAGGAGGTATCACTAGACTAGAGGAGACCTAGTATCATTCTGTAGAGGAGGTATCACTAGACTAGAAGATACATAGTATCATTCTGTAGAGGAGGTATCACTAGACTAGAGGAGACCTAGTAACATTCTGAAGAGGAGGAATCACTAGACTAGAAGATACATAGTATCATTCTGTAGAGGAGGTATCACTAGACTAGAGGAGACCTAGTAACATTCTGTAGAGGAGGTATCACTAGACTAGAGGAGACATAGTATCATTCTGTAGAGGAGGTATCACTAGACTAGAGGAGACCTAGTAACATTCTGAAGAGGAGGTATCACTAGACTAGAGGAGACCTAGTAACATTCTGGAGAGGAGGTATCACTAGACTAGAGGAGACCTAGTAACATTCTGTAGAGGAGGTATCACTAGACTAGAGGAGACCTAGTAACATTCTGTAGTGGAGGTATCACTAGACTAGAGGAGACCTAGTAACATTCTGAAGAGGAGGTATCACTAGACTAGAGGAGACCTAGTATCATTCTGTAGAGGAGGTATCACTAGACTAGAGGAGACCTAGTAACATTCTGAAGAGGAGGAATCACTTGACTAGAGGAGACCTAATAACATTCTGTAGAGGAGATATCACTAGACTAGAGGAGACCTAGTATCATTCTGTAGAGGAGGTATCACTAGACTAGAGGAGACCTAGTAACATTCTGAAGAGGAGGTATCACTAGACTAGAGGAGACCTAATAACATTCTGTAGTGGAGGTATCACTAGACTAGAGGAGACCTAGTATCATTCTGTAGAGGAGGTATCACTAGACTAGAAGATACATAGTATCATTCTGTAGAGGAGGTATCACTAGACTAGAGGAGACCTAGTAACATTCTGAAGAGGAGGAATCACTTGACTAGAGGAGACCTAGTAACATTCTGAAGAGGAGGAATCACTTGACTAGAGGAGACCTAGTAACATTCTGTAGAGGAGGTATCACTAGACTAGAGGAGACCTAATAACATTCTGTAGTGGAGGTATCACTAGACTAGAGGAGACCTAGTAACATTCTGTAGAGGAGGTATCACTAGACTAGAGGGGACCTAATAACATTCTGTAGTGGAGGTATCACTAGACTAGAGGAGACCTAGTAACATTCTGTAGAGGAGGTATCACTAGACTAGACGAGACATAATATCATTCTGTAGAGGAGGTATCACTAGACTAGAGGAGACCTAGTAACATTCTGTAGAGGAGGTATCACTAGACTAGAGGAGACCTAGTAACACTCTGTAGAGGAGGTATCACTAGACTAGAGGAGACATAGTAACATTCTGTAGAGGAGGTATCACTAGACTAGAGGAGACCTAGTAACATTCTGTAGAGGAGGTATCACTAGACTAGAGGAGACCTAGTATCATTCTGTAGAGGAGGTATCACTAGACTAGAGGAGACCTAGTAACATTCTGTAGAGGAGGTATCACTAGACTAGAGGAGACCTAGTATCACTCTGTAGAGGAGGTATCACTAGACTAGAGGAGACCTAGTAACATTCTGTAGAGGAGGTATCACTAGACTAGAGGAGACCTAGTATCACTCTGTAGAGGAGGTATCACTAGACTAGAGGAGACCTAGTATCATTCTGTAGAGGAGGTATCGGTAGACTAGAGGAGACCTAGTAACATTCTGTAGAGGAGGTATCACTAGACTAGAGGAGACCTAGTAACATTCTGAAGAGGAGGAATCACTAGACTAGAGGAGACCTAGTAACATTCTGTAGAGGAGGTATCACTTGAATAGAGGAGACCTAGTATCATTCTGTAGAGGAGGTATCACTTGACTAGAGGAGACCTAGTATCATTCTGTAGAGGAGGTATCACTAAACTAGAGGAGACATAGTATCATTCTGTAGTGGAGGTATCACTAGACTAGAGGAGACATAGTATCATTCTGTAGAGGAGGTATCACTTGACTAGAGGGGACCTAGTAACATTCTGTAGAGGAGGTATCACTAGACTAGAGGAGACCTAGTAACATTCTGAAGAGGAGGAATCACTTGACTAGAGGAGACCTAATAACATTCTGTAGAGGAGATATCACTAGACTAGAGGAGACCTAGTAACATTCTGTAGAGGAGGTATCACTAGACTAGAGGAGACCTAGTAACATTCTGTAGAGGAGGAATCACTTGACTAGAGGAGACCTAGTAACATTCTGTAGAGGAGGTATCACTAGACTAGAGGAGACCTAATAACATTCTGTAGTGGAGGTATCACTAGACTAGAGGAGACCTAGTAACACTCTGTAGAGGAGGTATCACTAGACTAGAGGAGACCTAGTATCATTCTGTAGAGGAGGTATCACTAGACTAGAAGATACATAGTATCATTCTGTAGAGGAGGTATCACTAGACTAGAGGAGACCTAGTAACATTCTGAAGAGGAGGAATCACTAGACTAGAAGATACATAGTATCATTCTGTAGAGGAGGTATCACTAGACTAGAGGAGACCTAGTAACATTCTGTAGAGGAGGTATCACTAGACTAGAGGAGACCTAGTAACATTCTGTAGAGGAGGTATCACTAGACTAGAAGATACATAGTATCATTCTGTAGAGGAGGTATCACTAGACTAGAGGAGACCTAATAACATTCTGTAGAGGAGGTATCACTAGACTAGAGGAGACCTAGTAACATTCTGTAGAGGAGGTATCACTAGACTAGAGGAGACCTAGTAACATTCTGAAGAGGAGGAATCACTTGACTAGAGGAGACCTAGTAACATTCTGAAGAGGAGGAATCACTTGACTAGAGGAGACCTAGTAACATTCTGAAGAGGAGGAATCACTTGACTAGAGGAGACCTAGTAACATTCTGTAGAGGAGGTATCACTAGACTAGAGGAGACCTAATAACATTCTGTAGTGGAGGTATCACTAGACTAGAGTCGACCTAGTATCATTCTGTAGAGGAGGTATCACTAGACTAGAGTCGACCTAGTATCATTCTGTAGAGGAGGTATCACTAGACTCGAGGAGACCTAGTATCATTCTGTAGAGGAGGAATCACTTGACTAGAGGAGACCTAGTAACATTCTGTAGAGGAGGTATCACTAGACTAGAGGAGACCTAATAACATTCTGTAGTGGAGGTATCACTAGACTAGAGTCGACCTATTATCATTCTGTAGAGGAGGTATCACTAGACTAGAGGAGACCTAGTAACATTCTGAAGAGGAGGAATCACTTGACTAGAGGAGACCTAATAACATTCTGTAGAGGAGATATCACCAGACTAGAGGAGACCTAGTAACATTCTGTAGAGGAGGTATCACTAGACTAGAGGAGACCTAGTAACATTCTGTAGAGGAGGTATCACTAGACTAGAGGAGACCTAATAACATTCTGTAGTGGAGGTATCACTAGACTAGAGGAGACCTAGTATCATTCTGTAGAGGAGGTATCACTAGACTAGAAGATACATAGTATCATTCTGTAGAGGAGGTATCACTAGACTAGAGGAGACCTAGTAACATTCTGAAGAGGAGGGATCACTTGACTAGAGGAGACCTAGTAACATTCTGTAGAGGAGGTATCACTAGACTAGAGGAGACCTAATAACATTCTGTAGTGGAGGTATCACTAGACTAGAGGAGACATAGTAACATTCTGTAGAGGAGGTATCACTAGACTAGAGGAGACATAGTAACATAGAGGAGGAATCACTAGACTAGAGGAGTCTTAGTAACATTCTGTAGAGGAGGTATCACTAGACTAGAGGAGACCTAGTAACACTCTGTAGAGGAGGTATCGGTAGACTAGAGGAGACCTAGTAACACTCTGTAGAGGAGGTATCACTAGACTAGAGGAGACTTAGTAACATTCTGAAGAGGAGGAATCACTTGACTAGAGGAGACCTAGTAACACTCTGTAGAGGAGGTATCACTAGACTAGAGGAGACCTAGTATCATTCTGTAGAGGAGGTATCACTAGACTAGAGGAGACCTAGTATCATTCTGTAGAGGAGGTATCAGTAGACTAGAGGAGACCTAGTAACATTCTGTAGAGGAGGTATCACTAGACTAGAGGAGACCTAGTAACATTCTGTAGAGGAGGTATCACTAGACTAGAGGAGACCAAGTATCATTCTGTAGAGGAGGTATCACTAGACTAGAGGAGACCTAGTATCATTCTGTAGAGGAGGTATCACTAGACTAGAGGAGACCTAGTAACATTCTGAAGAGGAGGAATCACTTGACTAGAGGAGACCTAGTAACATTCTGTAGAGGAGGTATCACTAGACTAGAGGAGACATAGTAACATTCTGTAGAGGAGGTATCACTAGACTAGAGGAGACCTAGTAACACTCTGTAGAGGAGGTATCACTAGACTAGAGGAGACCTAGTATCATTCTGTAGAGGAGGTATCAGTAGACTAGAGGCGACCTAGTAACATTCTGTAGAGGAGGTATCACTAGACTAGAGGAGACCTAGTATCATTCTGTAGAGGAGGAATCACTTGACTAGAGGAGACCTAGTAACATTCTGAAGAGGAGGAATCACTAGACTAGAAGATACATAGTATCATTCTGTAGAGGAGGTATCACTAGACTAGAGGAGACCTAGTAACATTCTGTAGAGGAGGTATCACTAGACTAGAGGAGACCTAGTAACATTCTGTAGAGGAGGTATCACTAGACTAGAAGATACATAGTATCATTCTGTAGAGGAGGTATCACTAGACTAGAGGAGACCTAATAACATTCTGTAGAGGAGGTATCACTAAACTAGAGGAGACCTAGTAACATTCTGTAGAGGAGGTATCACTAGACTAGAGGAGACCTAGTAACATTCTGAAGAGGAGGAATCACTTGACTAGAGGAGACCTAGTAACATTCTGAAGAGGAGGAATCACTTGACTAGAGGAGACCTAGTAACATTCTGAAGAGGAGGAATCACTTGACTAGAGGAGACCTAGTAACATTCTGTAGAGGAGGTATCACTAGACTAGAGGAGACCTAATAACATTCTGTAGTGGAGGTATCACTAGACTAGAGTCGACCTAGTATCATTCTGTAGAGGAGGTATCACTAGACTAGAGGAGACCTAGTATCATTCTGTAGAGGAGGTATCACTAGACTAGAGGAGACCTAGTATCATTCTGTAGAGGAGGAATCACTTGACTAGAGGAGACCTAGTAACATTCTGTAGAGGAGGTATCACTAGACTAGAGGAGACCTAATAACATTCTGTAGTGGAGGTATCACTAGACTAGAGTCGACCTAGTATCATTCTGTAGAGGAGGTATCACTAGACTAGAGGAGACCTAGTAACATTCTGAAGAGGAGGAATCACTTGACTAGAGGAGACCTAATAACATTCTGTAGAGGAGATATCACCAGACTAGAGGAGACCTAGTAACATTCTGTAGAGGAGGTATCACTAGACTAGAGGAGACCTAGTAACATTCTGTAGAGGAGGTATCACTAGACTAGAGGAGACCTAATAACATTCTGTAGTGGAGGTATCACTAGACTAGAGGAGACCTAGTATCATTCTGTAGAGGAGGTATCACTAGACTAGAAGATACATAGTATCATTCTGTAGAGGAGGTATCACTAGACTAGAGGAGACCTAGTAACATTCTGAAGAGGAGGAATCACTTGACTAGAGGAGACCTAGTAACATTCTGTAGAGGAGGTATCACTAGACTAGAGGAGACCTAATAACATTCTGTAGTGGAGGTATCACTAGACTAGAGGAGACATAGTAACATTCTGTAGAGGAGGTATCACTAGACTAGAGGAGACATAGTAACATTCTGTAGAGGAGGAATCACTAGACTAGAGGAGTCTTAGTAACATTCTGTAGAGGGGGTATCACTAGACTAGAGGAGACCTAGTAACACTCTGTAGAAGAGGTATCGGTAGACTAGAGGAGACCTAGTAACACTCTGTAGAGGAGGTATCACTAGACTAGAGGAGACTTAGTAACATTCTGAAGAGGAGGAATCACTTGACTAGAGGAGACCTAGTAACACTCTGTAGAGGAGGTATCACTAGACTAGAGGAGACCTAGTATCATTCTGTAGAGGAGGTATCACTAGACTAGAGGAGACCTAGTATCATTCTGTAGAGGAGGTATCAGTAGACTAGAGGAGACCTAGTAACATTCTGTAGAGGAGGTATCAGTAGACTAGAGGCGACCTAGTAACATTCTGTAGAGGAGGTATCACTAGACTAGAGGAGACCTAGTATCATTCTGTAGAGGAGGAATCACTTGACTAGAGGAGACCTAGTAACATTCTGAAGAGGAGGAATCACTTGACTAGAGGAGACCTAGTAACATTCTGAAGAGGAGGAATCACTTGACTAGAGGAGACCTAATAACATTCTGTAGTGGAGGTATCACTAGACTAGAGTCGACCTAGTATCATTCTGTAGAGGAGGTATCACTAGACTAGAGGAGACCTAGTATCATTCTGTAGAGGAGGTATCACTAGACTAGAGGAGCCCTAGTATCATTCTGTAGAGGAGGAATCACTTGACTAGAGGAGACCTAGTAACATTCTGTAGAGGAGGTATCACTAGACTAGAGGAGACCTAATAACATTCTGAAGAGGAGGAATCACTTGACTAGAGGAGACCTAGTAACACTCTGTAGAGGAGGAATCACTTGACTAGAGGAGACCTAGTAACATTCTGTAGATGAGGTATCACTAGACTACAGGAGACATAGTAACATTCTGTAGAGGAGGTATCACTAGACTAGAGGAGACCTAGTAACACTCTGTAGAGGAGGTATCACTTGACTAGAGGAGACCTAGTAACATTCTGTAGAGGAGGTATCACTAGACTAGAGGAGACCTAGTAACACTCTGTAGAGGAGGTATCACTAGACTAGAGGAGACCTAGTAACATTCTGTAGAGGAGGAATCACTTGACTAGAGGAGACCTAGTAACATTCTGTAGAGGAGGTATCACTAGACTAAAGGAGACCTAGTAACATTCTGTAGAGGAGGTATCACTAGACTAGAGGAGACCTAGTATCATTCTGTAGAGGAGGTATCACTAGACTAGAGGAGACATAGTAACATTCTGTAGAGGAGGTATCACTAGACTAGAGGAGACCTAGTAACATTCTGTAGAGGAGGTATCACTAGACTAGAGGAGACCTAGTAACACTCTGTAGAGGAGGTATCACTAGACTAGAGGAGACCTAGTATCATTCTGTAGAGGAGGTATCACTAGACTAGAGGAGACCTAGTAACACTCTGTAGAGGAGGTATCACTAGACTAGAGGAGTCCTAGTATCATTCTGTAGAGGAGGTATCACTAGACTAGAGGAGACCTAGTAACACTCTGTAGAGGAGGTATCACTAGACTAGAGGAGACCTAGTAACATTCTGTAGAGGAGGTATCAGTAGACTAGAGGAGACCTAGTAACATTCTGAAGAGGAGGAATCACTTGACTAGAGGAGACCTAGTAACACTCTGTAGAGGAGGTATCACTAGACTAGAGGAGACCTAGTATCATTCTGTAGAGGAGGTATCACTAGACTAGAGGAGACATAGTAACATTCTGTAGAGGAGGTATCACTAGACTAGAGGAGACCTAGTATCATTCTGTAGTGGAGGTATCACTAGACTAGAGGAGACATAGTATCATTCTGTAGAGGAGGTATCACTAGACTAGAGGAGACATAGTAACATTCTGAAGAGGAGGAATCACTTGACTAGAGGAGACATAGTATCATTCTGTAGAGGAGGTATCACTAGACTAGAGGAGACATAGTATCATTCTGTAGTGGAGGTATCACTAGACTAGAGGAGACATAGTAACATTCTGTAGAGGAGGTATCACTAGACTAGAGAAGACCTAGTAACATTCTGTAGAGGAGGTATCACTAGACTAGAGGAGACCAAGTATCATTCTGTAGAGGAGGTATCACTAGACTAGAGGAGACCTAGTATCATTCTGTAGAGGAGGTATCACTAGACTAGAGGAGACCTAGTAACATTCTGAAGAGGAGGAATCACTAGACTAGAGGAGACCTAGTAACATTCTGTAGAGGAGGTATCACTAGACTAGAGGAGACCTAATAACATTCTGAAGAGGAGGAATCACTTGACTAGAGGAGACCTAGTAACATTCTGTAGAGGAGGTATCACTAGACTAGAGGAGACATAGTAACATTCTGTAGAGGAGGTATCACTAGACTAGAGGAGACCTAGTAACACTCTGTAGAGGAGGTATCACTTGACTAGAGGAGACCTAGTAACATTCTGTAGAGGAGGTATCACTAGACTAGAGGAGACCTAGTAACACTCTGTAGAGGAGGTATCACTAGACTAGAGGAGACCTAGTAACATTCTGTAGAGGAGGTATCACTAGACTAGAGGAGACCTAGTAACACTCTGTAGAGGAGGTATCGGTAGACTAGAGGAGACCTAGTAACACTCTGTAGAGGAGGTATCACTAGACTAGAGGAGACCTAGTAACATTCTGTAGAGGAGGTATCGGTAGACTAGAGGAGACCTAGTAACATTCTGTAGAGGAGGTATCACTAGACTAGAGGAGACCTAGTAACATTCTGTAGAGGAGGTATCACTAGACTAGAGGAGACATAGTATCATTCTGTAGAGGAGGTATCACTAGACTAGAGGAGACCTAGTAACACTCTGTAGAGGAGGTATCACTAGACTAGAGGAGACCTAGTATCATTCTGTAGAGGAGGTATCACTAGACTAGAGGAGACCTAGTAACATTCTGTAGAGGAGGTATCACTAGACTAGAGGAGACCTAGTATCATTCTGTAGAGGAGGTATCACTAGACTAGAGGAGACCTAGTAACATTCTGTAGAGGAGGTATCACTAGACTAGAGGAGACCTAGTAACATTCTGTAGAGGAGGTATCACTAGACTAGAGGAGACCTAGTAACATTCTGAAGAGGAGGAATCACTTGACTAGAGGAGACCTAGTAACATTCTGTAGAGGAGGTATCACTAGACTAGAGGAGACCTAGTAACATTCTGAAGAGGAGGAATCACTTGACTAGAGGAGACCTAGTAACATTCTGTAGAGGAGGTATCACTAGACTAGAGGAGACCTAGTAACATTCTGTAGAGGAGGTATCACTAGACTAGAGGAGACCTAGGATCATTCTGTAGAGGAGGTATCACTAGACTAGAGGAGACCTAGTAAACATTCTGTAGAGGAGGTATCACTAGACTAGAGGAGACCTAGTAACATTCTGAAGAGGAGGAATCACTAGACTAGAGGAGACCTAGTAACATTCTGAAGAGGAGGAATCACTTGACTAGAGGAGACCTAGTAACATTCTGTAGAGGAGGTATCACTAGACTAGAGGAGACCTAGTAACATTCTGAAGAGGAGGAATCACTTGACTAGAGGAGACCTAGTAACACTCTGTAGAGGAGGAATCACTTGACTAGAGGAGACCTAGTAACATTCTGTAGATGAGGTATCACTAGACTACAGGAGACATAGTAACATTCTGTAGAGGAGGTATCACTAGACTAGAGGAGACCTAGTAACACTCTGTAGAGGAGGTATCACTTGACTAGAGGAGACCTAGTAACATTCTGTAGAGGAGGTATCACTAGACTAGAGGAGACCTAGTAACACTCTGTAGAGGAGGTATCACTAGACTAGAGGAGACCTAGTAACATTCTGTAGAGGAGGAATCACTTGACTAGAGGAGACCTAGTAACATTCTGTAGAGGAGGTATCACTAGACTAGAGGAGACCTAGTAACATTCTGTAGAGGAGGTATCACTAGACTAGAGGAGACCTAGTATCATTCTGTAGAGGAGGTATCACTAGACTAGAGGAGACATAGTAACATTCTGTAGAGGAGGTATCACTAGACTAGAGGAGACCTAGTAACATTCTGTAGAGGAGGTATCACTAGACTAGAGGAGACCTAGTAACACTCTGTAGAGGAGGTATCACTAGACTAGAGGAGACCTAGTATCATTCTGTAGAGGAGGTATCACTAGACTAGAGGAGACCTAGTAACACTCTGTAGAGGAGGTATCACTAGACTAGAGGAGTCCTAGTATCATTCTGTAGAGGAGGTATCACTAGACTAGAGGAGACCTAGTAACACTCTGTAGAGGAGGTATCACTAGACTAGAGGAGACCTAGTAACATTCTGTAGAGGAGGTATCAGTAGACTAGAGGAGACCTAGTAACATTCTGAAGAGGAGGAATCACTTGACTAGAGGAGACCTAGTAACACTCTGTAGAGGAGGTATCACTAGACTAGAGGAGACCTAGTATCATTCTGTAGAGGAGGTATCACTAGACTAGAGGAGACATAGTAACATTCTGTAGAGGAGGTATCACTAGACTAGAGGAGACCTAGTATCATTCTGTAGTGGAGGTATCACTAGACTAGAGGAGACATAGTATCATTCTGTAGAGGAGGTATCACTAGACTAGAGGAGACATAGTAACATTCTGAAGAGGAGGAATCACTTGACTAGAGGAGACATAGTATCATTCTGTAGAGGAGGTATCACTAGACTAGAGGAGACATAGTATCATTCTGTAGTGGAGGTATCACTAGACTAGAGGAGACATAGTAACATTCTGTAGAGGAGGTATCACTAGACTAGAGGAGACATAGTATCATTCTGTAGAGGAGGTATCGGTAGACTAGAGGAGACCTAGTAACATTCTGTAGAGGAGGTATCACTAGACTAGAGGAGACATAGTAACATTCTGTAGAGGAGGTATCACTAGACTAGAGGAGACATAGTATCATTCTGTAGTGGAGGTATCACTAGACTAGAGGAGACATAGTATCATTCTGTAGAGGAGGTATCACTAGACTAGAGGAGACATAGTAACATTCTGAAGAGGAGGAATCACTTGACTAGAGGAGACATAGTATCATTCTGTAGAGGAGGTATCACTAGACTAGAGGAGACCTAGTAACATTCTGTAGAGGAGGTATCACTAGACTAGAGGAGACCTAGTATCATTCTGTAGAGGAGGTATCACTAGACTAGAGGAGACCTAGTAACATTCTGTAGAGGAGGTATCACTAGACTAGAGGAGACCTAGTAACATTCTGTAGAGGAGGTATCACTAGACTAGAGGAGACCTAGTAACATTCTGAAGAGGAGGAATCACTTGACTAGAGGAGACCTAGTAACATTCTGTAGAGGAGGTATCACTAGACTAGAGGAGACCTAGTAACATTCTGAAGAGGAGGAATCACTTGACTAGAGGAGACCTAGTAACATTCTGTAGAGGAGGTATCACTAGACTAGAGGAGACCTAGTAACATTCTGTAGAGGAGGTATCACTAGACTAGAGGAGACCTAGGATCATTCTGTAGAGGAGGTATCACTAGACTAGAGGAGACCTAGTAAACATTCTGTAGAGGAGGTATCACTAGACTAGAGGAGACCTAGTAACATTCTGAAGAGGAGGAATCACTAGACTAGAGGAGACCTAGTAACATTCTGAAGAGGAGGAATCACTTGACTAGAGGAGACCTAGTAACATTCTGTAGAGGAGGTATCACTAGACTAGAGGAGACCTAGTAACATTCTGAAGAGGAGGAATCACTCGACTAGAGGAGACCTAGTAACACTCTGTAGAGGAGGAATCACTTGACTAGAGGAGACCTAGTAACATTCTGTAGATGAGGTATCACTAGACTACAGGAGACATAGTAACATTCTGTAGAGGAGGTATCACTAGACTAGAGGAGACCTAGTAACACTCTGTAGAGGAGTTATCACTTGACTAGAGGAGACCTAGTAACATTCTGTAGAGGAGGTATCACTAGACTAGAGGAGACCTAGTAACACTCTGTAGAGGAGGTATCACTAGACTAGAGGAGACCTAGTAACATTCTGTAGAGGAGGAATCACTTGACTAGAGGAGACCTAGTAACATTCTGTAGAGGAGGTATCACTAGACTAGAGGAGACCTAGTAACATTCTGTAGAGGAGGTATCACTAGACTAGAGGAGACCTAGTATCATTCTGTAGAGGAGGTATCACTAGACTAGAGGAGACATAGTAACATTCTGTAGAGGAGGTATCACTAGACTAGAGGAGACCTAGTAACATTCTGTAGAGGAGGTATCACTAGACTAGAGGAGACCTAGTAACACTCTGTAGAGGAGGTATCACTAGACTAGAGGAGACCTAGTATCATTCTGTAGAGGAGGTATCACTAGACTAGAGGAGACCTAGTAACACTCTGTAGAGGAGGTATCACTAGACTAGAGGAGTCCTAGTATCATTCTGTAGAGGAGGTATCACTAGACTAGAGGAGACCTAGTAACACTCTGTAGAGGAGGTATCACTAGACTAGAGGAGACCTAGTAACATTCTGTAGAGGAGGTATCAGTAGACTAGAGGAGACCTAGTAACATTCTGAAGAGGAGGAATCACTTGACTAGAGGAGACCTAGTAACACTCTGTAGAGGAGGTATCACTAGACTAGAGGAGACCTAGTATCATTCTGTAGAGGAGGTATCACTAGACTAGAGGAGACATAGTAACATTCTGTAGAGGAGGTATCACTAGACTAGAGGAGACCTAGTATCATTCTGTAGTGGAGGTATCACTAGACTAGAGGAGACATAGTATCATTCTGTAGAGGAGGTATCACTAGACTAGAGGAGACATAGTAACATTCTGAAGAGGAGGAATCACTTGACTAGAGGAGACATAGTATCATTCTGTAGAGGAGGTATCACTAGACTAGAGGAGACATAGTATCATTCTGTAGTGGAGGTATCACTAGACTAGAGGAGACATAGTAACATTCTGTAGAGGAGGTATCACTAGACTAGAGGAGACATAGTATCATTCTGTAGAGGAGGTATCGGTAGACTAGAGGAGACCTAGTAACATTCTGTAGAGGAGGTATCACTAGACTAGAGGAGACATAGTAACATTCTGTAGAGGAGGTATCACTAGACTAGAGGAGACATAGTATCATTCTGTAGTGGAGGTATCACTAGACTAGAGGAGACATAGTATCATTCTGTAGAGGAGGTATCACTAGACTAGAGGAGACATAGTAACATTCTGAAGAGGAGGAATCACTTGACTAGAGGAGACATAGTATCATTCTGTAGAGGAGGTATCACTAGACTAGAGGAGACATAGTATCATTCTGTAGTGGAGGTATCACTAGACTAGAGGAGACCTAGTAACATTATATAGAGGAGGTATCACTAGACTAGAGGAGACATAGTATCATTCTGTAGAGGAGGTATCGGTAGACTAGAGGAGACCTAGTAACACTCTGTAGAGGAGGTATCACTAGACTAGAGGAGACCTAGTAACATTCTGTAGAGGAGGTATCGGTAGACTAGAGGAGACCTAGTAACATTCTGTAGAGGAGGTATCACTAGACTAGAGGAGACCTAGTAACATTCTGTAGAGGAGGTATCACTAGACTAGAGGAGACATAGTATCATTCTGTAGAGGAGGTATCACTAGACTAGAGGAGACCTAGTAACACTCTGTAGAGGAGGTATCACTAGACTAGAGGAGACCTAGTATCATTCTGTAGAGGAGGTATCACTAGACTAGAGGAGACCTAGTAACATTCTGTAGAGGAGGTATCACTAGACTAGAGGAGACCTAGTATCATTCTGTAGAGGAGGTATCACTAGACTAGAGGAGACCTAGTAACATTCTGAAGAGGAGGAATCACTTGACTAGAGGAGACCTAGTAACATTCTGTAGAGGAGGTATCACTAGACTAGAGGAGACCTAGTAACATTCTGTAGAGGAGGTATCACTAGACTAGAGGAGACCTAGGATCATTCTGTAGAGGAGGTATCACTAGACTAGAGGAGACCTAGTAAACATTCTGTAGAGGAGGTATCACTAGACTAGAGGAGACCTAGTAACATTCTGAAGAGGAGGAATCACTAGACTAGAGGAGACCTAGTAACATTCTGAAGAGGAGGAATCACTTGACTAGAGGAGACCTAGTAACATTCTGTAGAGGAGGTATCAGTAGACTAGAGGAGACCTAGTAACATTCTGAAGAGGAGGAATCACTTGACTAGAGGAGACCTAGTAACACTCTGTAGAGGAGGAATCACTTGACTAGAGGAGACCTAGTAACATTCTGTAGATGAGGTATCACTAGACTACAGGAGACATAGTAACATTCTGTAGAGGAGGTATCACTAGACTAGAGGAGACCTAGTAACACTCTGTAGAGGAGGTATCACTTGACTAGAGGAGACCTAGTAACATTCTGTAGAGGAGGTATCACTAGACTAGAGGAGACCTAGTAACACTCTGTAGAGGAGGTATCACTAGACTAGAGGAGACCTAGTAACATTCTGTAGAGGAGGAATCACTTGACTAGAGGAGACCTAGTAACATTCTGTAGAGGAGGTATCACTAGACTAGAGGAAACCTAGTAACATTCTGTAGAGGAGGTATCACTAGACTAGAGGAGACCTAGTATCATTCTGTAGAGGAGGTATCACTAGACTAGAGGAGACTTAGTAACATTCTGTAGAGGAGGTATCACTAGACTAGAGGAGACCTAGTAACATTCTGTAGAGGAGGTATCACTAGACTAGAGGAGACCTAGTAACACTCTGTAGAGGAGGTATCACTAGACTAGAGGAGACCTAGTATCATTCTGTAGAGGAGGTATCACTAGACTAGAGGAGACCTAGTAACACTCTGTAGAGGAGGTATCACTAGACTAGAGGAGTCCTAGTATCATTCTGTAGAGGAGGTATCACTAGACTAGAGGAGACCTAGTAACACTCTGTAGAGGAGGTATCACTAGACTAGAGGAGACCTAGTAACATTCTGTAGAGGAGGTATCAGTAGACTAGAGGAGACCTAGTAACATTCTGAAGAGGAGGAATCACTTGACTAGAGGAGACCTAGTAACACTCTGTAGAGGAGGTATCACTAGACTAGAGGAGACCTAGTATCATTCTGTAGAGGAGGTATCACTAGACTAGAGGAGACATAGTAACATTCTGTAGAGGAGGTATCACTAGACTAGAGGAGACCTAGTATCATTCTGTAGTGGAGGTATCACTAGACTAGAGGAGACATAGTATCATTCTGTAGAGGAGGTATCACTAGACTAGAGGAGACATAGTAACATTCTGAAGAGGAGGAATCACTTGACTAGAGGAGACATAGTATCATTCTGTAGAGGAGGTATCACTAGACTAGAGGAGACCTAGTAACATTCTGTAGTGGAGGTATCACTAGACTAGAGGAGACATAGTAACATTCTGTAGAGGAGGTATCACTAGACTAGAGGAGACATAGTATCATTCTGTAGAGGAGGTATCGGTAGACTAGAGGAGACCTAGTAACATTCTGTAGAGGTATCACTAGACTAGAGGAGACATAGTAACATTCTGTAGAGGAGGTATCACTAGACTAGAGGAGACATAGTATCATTCTGTAGTGGAGGTATCACTAGACTAGAGGAGACATAGTATCATTCTGTAGAGGAGGTATCACTAGACTAGAGGAGACATAGTAACATTCTGAAGAGGAGGAATCACTTGACTAGAGGAGACATAGTATCATTCTGTAGAGGAGGTATCACTAGACTAGAGGAGACATAGTATCATTCTGTAGTGGAGGTATCACTAGACTAGAGGAGACCTAGTAACATTATATAGAGGAGGTATCACTAGACTAGAGGAGACATAGTATCATTCTGTAGAGGAGGTATCGGTAGACTAGAGGAGACCTAGTAACATTCTGTAGAGGAGGTATCACTAGACTAGAGGAGACCTAGTAACATTCTGTAGAGGAGGTATCACTAGACTAGAGGAGACATAGTATCATTCTGTAGTGGAGGTATCACTAGACTAGAGGAGACCTAGTAACATTCTGTAGAGGAGGTATCACTAGACTAGAGGAGACCTAGTAACATTCTGTAGAGGAGGTATCGGTAGACTAGAGGAGACATAGTAACATTCTGTAGAGGAGGTATCACTAGACTAGAAGATACATAGTATCATTCTGTAGAGGAGGTATCACTAGACTAGAGGAGACCTAGTAACATTCTGAAGAGGAGGAATCACTAGACTAGAAGATACATAGTATCATTCTGTAGAGGAGGTATCACTAGACTAGAGGAGACCTAGTAACATTCTGTAGAGGAGGTATCACTAGACTAGAGGAGACCTAGTAACATTCTGAAGAGGAGGAATCACTTGACTAGAGGAGGCCTAGTAACATTCTGAAGAGGAGGAATCACTTGACTAGAGGAGACCTAGTAACATTCTGTAGAGGAGGTATCACTAGACTAGAGGAGACCTAATAACATTCTGTAGTGGAGGTATCACTAGACTAGAGTCGACCTAGTATCATTCTGTAGAGGAGGTATCACTAGACTAGAGGAGACCTAGTATCATTCTGTAGAGGAGGAATCACTTGACTAGAGGAGACCTAGTAACATTCTGTAGAGGAGGTATCACTAGACTAGAGGAGACCTAATAACATTCTGTAGTGGAGGTATCACTAGACTAGAGGAGACCTAGTATCATTCTGTAGAGGAGGTATCACTAGACTAGAGGAGACATAGTATCATTCTGTAGTGGAGGTATCACTAGACTAGAGGAGACCTAGTAACATTATATAGAGGAGGTATCACTAGACTAGAGGAGACATAGTATCATTCTGTAGAGGAGGTATCGGTAGACTAGAGGAGACCTAGTAACACTCTGTAGAGGAGGTATCACTAGACTAGAGGAGACCTAGTAACATTCTGTAGAGGAGGTATCGGTAGACTAGAGGAGACCTAGTAACATTCTGTAGAGGAGGTATCACTAGACTAGAGGAGACCTAGTAACATTCTGTAGAGGAGGTATCACTAGACTAGAGGAGACATAGTAACATTCTGTAGAGGAGGTATCACTAGACTAGAGGAGACCTAGTAACACTCTGTAGAGGAGGTATCACTAGACTAGAGGAGACCTAGTATCATTCTGTAGAGGAGGTATCACTAGACTAGAGGAGACCTAGTAACATTCTGTAGAGGAGGTATCACTAGACTAGAGGAGACCTAGTATCATTCTGTAGAGGAGGTATCACTAGACTAGAGGAGACCTAGTAACATTCTGAAGAGGAGGAATCACTTGACTAGAGGAGACCTAGTAACATTCTGTAGAGGAGGTATCACTAGACTAGAGGAGACCTAGTAACATTCTGTAGAGGAGGTATCACTAGACTAGAGGAGACCTAGGATCATTCTGTAGAGGAGGTATCACTAGACTAGAGGAGACCTAGTAAACATTCTGTAGAGGAGGTATCACTAGACTAGAGGAGACCTAGTAACATTCTGAAGAGGAGGAATCACTAGACTAGAGGAGACCTAGTAACATTCTGAAGAGGAGGAATCACTTGACTAGAGGAGACCTAGTAACATTCTGTAGAGGAGGTATCAGTAGACTAGAGGAGACCTAGTAACATTCTGAAGAGGAGGAATCACTTGACTAGAGGAGACCTAGTAACACTCTGTAGAGGAGGAATCACTTGACTAGAGGAGACCTAGTAACATTCTGTAGATGAGGTATCACTAGACTACAGGAGACATAGTAACATTCTGTAGAGGAGGTATCACTAGACTAGAGGAGACCTAGTAACACTCTGTAGAGGAGGTATCACTTGACTAGAGGAGACCTAGTAACATTCTGTAGAGGAGGTATCACTAGACTAGAGGAGACCTAGTAACACTCTGTAGAGGAGGTATCACTAGACTAGAGGAGACCTAGTAACATTCTGTAGAGGAGGAATCACTTGACTAGAGGAGACCTAGTAACATTCTGTAGAGGAGGTATCACTAGACTAGAGGAAACCTAGTAACATTCTGTAGAGGAGGTATCACTAGACTAGAGGAGACCTAGTATCATTCTGTAGAGGAGGTATCACTAGACTAGAGGAGACTTAGTAACATTCTGTAGAGGAGGTATCACTAGACTAGAGGAGACCTAGTAACATTCTGTAGAGGAGGTATCACTAGACTAGAGGAGACCTAGTAACACTCTGTAGAGGAGGTATCACTAGACTAGAGGAGACCTAGTATCATTCTGTAGAGGAGGTATCACTAGACTAGAGGAGACCTAGTAACACTCTGTAGAGGAGGTATCACTAGACTAGAGGAGTCCTAGTATCATTCTGTAGAGGAGGTATCACTAGACTAGAGGAGACCTAGTAACACTCTGTAGAGGAGGTATCACTAGACTAGAGGAGACCTAGTAACATTCTGTAGAGGAGGTATCAGTAGACTAGAGGAGACCTAGTAACATTCTGTAGAGGAGGTATCACTAGACTAGAGGAGACATAGTAACATTATATAGAGGAGGTATCACTAGACTAGAGGAGACCTAGTATCATTCTGTAGAGGAGGTATCACTAGACTAGAGGAGACCTAGTAACATTCTGTAGAGGAGGTATCACTAGACTAGAGGAGACCTAGTAACATTCTGAAGAGGAGGAATCACTTGACTAGAGGAGACCTAGTAACATTCTGTAGAGGAGGTATCACTAGACTAGAGGAGACCTAGTAACATTCTGAAGAGGAGGAATCACTTGACTAGAGGAGACCTAGTAACATTCTGTAGAGGAGGTATCACTAGACTAGAGGAGACCTAGTAACATTCTGTAGAGGAGGTATCACTAGACTAGAGGAGACCTAGTATCATTCTGTAGAGGAGGTATCACTAGACTAGAGGAGACCTAGTAAACATTCTGTAGAGGAGGTATCACTAGACTAGAGGAGACCTAGTAACATTCTGAAGAGGAGGAATCACTAGACTAGAGGAGACCTAGTAACATTCTGAAGAGGAGGAATCACTTGACTAGAGGAGACCTAGTAACATTCTGTAGAGGAGGTATCACTAGACTAGAGGAGACCTAGTAACATTCTGAAGAGGAGGAATCACTTGACTAGAGGAGACCTAGTAACACTCTGTAGAGGAGGAATCACTTGACTAGAGGAGACCTAGTAACATTCTGTAGAGGAGGTATCACTAGACTACAGGAGACATAGTAACATTCTGTAGAGGAGGTATCACTAGACTAGAGGAGACCTAGTAACACTCTGTAGAGGAGGTATCACTTGACTAGAGGAGACCTAGTAACATTCTGTAGAGGAGGTATCACTAGACTAGAGGAGACCTAGTAACACTCTGTAGAGGAGGTATCACTAGACTAGAGGAGACCTAGTAACATTCTGTAGAGGAGGATTCACTTGACTAGAGGAGACCTAGTAACATTCTGTAGAGGAGGTATCACTAGACTAGAGGAGACCTAGTAACATTCTGTAGAGGAGGTATCACTAGACTAGAGGAGACCTAGTATCATTCTGTAGAGGAGGTATCACTAGACTAGAGGAGACATAGTAACATTCTGTAGAGGAGGTATCACTAGACTAGAGGAGACCTAGTAACATTCTGTAGAGGAGGTATCACTAGACTAGAGGAGACCTAGTAACACTCTGTAGAGGAGGTATCACTAGACTAGAGGAGACCTAGTATCATTCTGTAGAGGAGGTATCACTAGACTAGAGGAGACCTAGTAACACTCTGTAGAGGAGGTATCACTAGACTAGAGGAGACCTAGTATCATTCTGTAGAGGAGGTATCACTAGACTAGAGGAGACCTAGTAACACTCTGTAGAGGAGGTATCACTAGACTAGAGGAGACCTAGTATCATTCTGTAGAGGAGGTATCACTAAACTAGAGGAGACCTAGTAACATTCTGTAGAGGAGGTATCACTAGACGAGAGGAGACATAGTAACATTCTGTAGAGGAGGTATCACTAGACTAGAGGAGACCTAGTATCATTCTGTAGAGGAGGAATCACTTGACTAGAGGAGACCTAGTAACACTCTGTAGAGGAGGTATCACTAGACTAGAGGAGACCTAGTATCATTCTGTAGAGGAGGTATCACTAGACTAGAGGAGACATAGTAACATTCTGTAGAGGAGGTATCACTAGACTAGAGGAGACCTAGTATCATTCTGTAGTGGAGGTATCACTAGACTAGAGGAGACATAGTATCATTCTGTAGAGGAGGTATCACTAGACTAGAGGAGACATAGTAACATTCTGAAGAGGAGGAATCACTTGACTAGAGGAGACATAGTATCATTCTGTAGAGGAGGTATCACTAGACTAGAGGAGACATAGTATCATTCTGTAGTGGAGGTATCACTAGACTAGAGGAGACATAGTAACATTCTGTAGAGGAGGTATCACTAGACTAGAGGAGACATAGTATCATTCTGTAGAGGAGGTATCGGTAGACTAGAGGAGACCTAGTAACATTCTGTAGAGGAGGTATCACTAGACTAGAGGAGACATAGTAACATTCTGTAGAGGAGGTATCACTAGACTAGAGGAGACATAGTATCATTCTGTAGTGGAGGTATCACTAGACTAGAGGAGACATAGTATCATTCTGTAGAGGAGGTATCACTAGACTAGAGGAGACATAGTAACATTCTGAAGAGGAGGAATCACTTGACTAGAGGAGACATAGTATCTTTCTGTAGAGGAGGTATCACTAGACTAGAGGAGACATAGTAACATTCTGTAGAGGAGGTATCACTAGACTAGAGGTGACCTAGTATCATTCTGTAGAGGAGGAATCACTTGACTAGAGGAGACCTAGTAACACTCTGTAGAGGAGGTATCACTAGACTAGAGGAGACCTAGTATCATTCTGTAGAGGAGGTATCACTAGACTAGAGGAGACATAGTAACATTCTGTAGAGGAGGTATCACTAGACTAGAGGAGACCTAGTATCATTCTGTAGTGGAGGTATCACTAGACTAGAGGAGACCTAGTAACATTCTGTAGAGGAGGTATCACTAGACTAGAGGAGACCTAGTAACATTCTGAAGAGGAGGAATCACTTGACTAGAGGAGACCTAGTAACATTCTGAAGAGGAGGAATCACTTGACTAGAGGAGACCTAGTAACATTCTGTAGAGGAGGTATCACTAGACTAGAGGAGACCTAGTAACATTCTGAAGAGGAGGAATCACTTGACTAGAGGAGACCTAGTAACATTCTGTAGAGGAGGTATCACTAGACTAGAGGAGACCTAGTAACATTCTGTAGAGGAGGTATCACTAGACTAGAGGAGACCTAGTATCATTCTGTAGAGGAGGTATCACTAGACTAGAGGAGACCTAGTAAACATTCTGTAGAGGAGGTATCACTAGACTAGAGGAGACCTAGTAACATTCTGAAGAGGAGGAATCACTAGACTAGAGGAGACCTAGTAACATTCTGAAGAGGAGGAATCACTTGACTAGAGGAGACCTAGTAACATTCTGTAGAGGAGGTATCACTAGACTAGAGGAGACCTAGTAACATTCTGAAGAGGAGGAATCACTTGACTAGAGGAGACCTAGTAACACTCTGTAGAGGAGGAATCACTTGACTAGAGGAGACCTAGTAACATTCTGTAGAGGAGGTATCACTAGACTACAGGAGACATAGTAACATTCTGTAGAGGAGGTATCACTAGACTAGAGGAGACCTAGTAACACTCTGTAGGGGAGGTATCACTTGACTAGAGGAGACCTAGTAACATTCTGTAGAGGAGGTATCACTAGACTAGAGGAGACCTAGTAACATTCTGTAGAGGAGGTATCACTAGACTAGAGGAGACCTAGTAACATTCTGTAGAGGAGGAATCACTTGACTAGAGGAGACCTAGTAACATTCTGTAGAGGAGGTATCACTAGACTAGAGGAGACCTAGTAACATTCTGTAGAGGAGGTATCACTAGACTAGAGGAGACCTAGTATCATTCTGTAGAGGAGGTATCACTAGACTAGAGGAGACATAGTAACATTCTGTAGAGGAGGTATCACTAGACTAGAGGAGACCTAGTAACATTCTGTAGAGGAGGTATCACTAGACTAGAGGAGACCTAGTAACACTCTGTAGAGGAGGTATCACTAGACTAGAGGAGACCTAGTAACATTCTGTAGAGGAGGTATCACTAGACTAGAGGAGACCTAGTAACACTCTGTAGAGGAGGTATCACTAGACTAGAGGAGACCTAGTATCATTCTGTAGAGGAGGTATCACTAGACTAGAGGAGACCTAGTAACACTCTGTAGAGGAGGTATCACTAGACTAGAGGAGACCTAGTATCATTCTGTAGAGGAGGTATCACTAAACTAGAGGAGACCTAGTAACATTCTGTAGAGGAGGTATCACTAGACTAGAGGAGACATAGTAACATTCTGTAGAGGAGGTATCACTAGACTAGAGGAGACCTAGTATCATTCTGTAGAGGAGGAATCACTTGACTAGAGGAGACCTAGTAACACTCTGTAGAGGAGGTATCACTAGACTAGAGGAGACCTAGTATCATTCTGTAGAGGAGGTATCACTAGACTAGAGGAGACTTAGTAACATTCTGTAGAGGAGGTATCACTAGACTAGAGGAGACCTAGTATCATTCTGTAGTGGAGGTATCACTAGACTAGAGGAGACATAGTATCATTCTGTAGAGGAGGTATCACTAGACTAGAGGAGACATAGTAACATTCTGAAGAGGAGGAATCACTTGACTAGAGGAGACATAGTATCATTCTGTAGAGGAGGTATCACTAGACTAGAGGAGACATAGTATCATTCTGTAGTGGAGGTATCACTAGACTAGAGGAGACATAGTAACATTCTGTAGAGGAGGTATCACTAGACTAGAGGAGACATCGTATCATTCTGTAGAGGAGGTATCGGTAGACTAGAGGAGACCTAGTAACATTCTGTAGAGGAGGTATCACTAGACTAGAGGAGACATAGTAACATTCTGTAGAGGAGGTATCACTAGACTAGAGGAGACATAGTATCATTCTGTAGTGGAGGTATCACTAGACTAGAGGAGACATAGTATCATTCTGTAGAGGAGGTATCACTAGACTAGAGGAGACATAGTAACATTCTGTAGAGGAGGTATCACTAGACTAGAGGAGACCTAGTAACACTCTGTAGGGGAGGTATCACTTGACTAGAGGAGACCTAGTAACATTCTGTAGAGGAGGTATCACTAGACTAGAGGAGACCTAGTAACACTCTGTAGAGGAGGTATCACTAGACTAGAGGAGACCTAGTAACATTCTGTAGAGGAGGAATCACTTGACTAGAGGAGACCTAGTAACATTCTGTAGAGGAGGTATCACTAGACTAGAGGAGACCTAGTAACATTCTGTAGAGGAGGAATCACTTGACTAGAGGAGACCTAGTAACATTCTGTAGAGGAGGTATCACTAGACTAGAGGAGACATAGTAACATTCTGTAGAGGAGGTATCACTAGACTAGAGGAGACCTAGTAACACTCTGTAGAGGAGGTATCACTTGACTAGAGGAGACCTAGTAACATTCTGTAGAGGAGGTATCACTAGACTAGAGGAGACCTAGTAACACTCTGTAGAGGAGGTATCACTAGACTAGAGGAGACCTAGTAACATTCTGTAGAGGAGGAATCACTTGACTAGAGGAGACCTAGTAACATTCTGTAGAGGAGGTATCACTAGACTAGAGGAGACCTAGTAACATTCTGTAGAGGAGGTATCACTAGACTAGAGGAGACCTAGTATCATTCTGTAGAGGAGGTATCACTAGACTAGAGGAGACATAGTAACATTCTGTAGAGGAGGTATCACTAGACTAGAGGAGACCTAGTAACATTCTGTAGAGGAGGTATCACTAGACTAGAGGAGACCTAGTAACACTCTGTAGAGGAGGTATCACTAGACTAGAGGAGACCTAGTATCATTCTGTAGAGGAGGTATCACTAGACTAGAGGAGACCTAGTAACACTCTGTAGAGGAGGTATCACTAGACTAGAGGAGACCTAGTATCATTCTGTAGAGGAGGTATCACTAGACTAGAGGAGACCTAGTAACACTCTGTAGAGGAGGTATCACTAGACTAGAGGAGACCTAGTATCATTCTGTAGAGGAGGTATCACTAAACTAGAGGAGACCTAGTAACATTCTGTAGAGGAGGTATCACTAGACTAGAGGAGACATAGTAACATTCTGTAGAGGAGGTATCACTAGACTAGAGGAGACCTAGTATCATTCTGTAGAGGAGGAATCACTTGACTAGAGGAGACCTAGTAACACTCTGTAGAGGAGGTATCACTAGACTAGAGGAGACCTAGTATCATTCTGTAGAGGAGGTATCACTAGACTAGAGGAGACCTAGTAACATTCTGTAGAGGAGGTATCACTAGACTAGAGGAGACCTAGTATCATTCTGTAGTGGAGGTATCACTAGACTAGAGGAGACATAGTATCATTCTGTAGAGGAGGTATCACTAGACTAGAGGAGACCTAGTAACATTCTGAAGAGGAGGAATCACTTGACTAGAGGAGACATAGTATCATTCTGTAGAGGAGGTATCACTAGACTAGAGGAGACATAGTATCATTCTGTAGTGGAGGTATCACTAGACTAGAGGAGACATAGTAACATTCTGTAGAGGAGGTATCACTAGACTAGAGGAGACATCGTATCATTCTGTAGAGGAGGTATCGGTAGACTAGAGGAGACCTAGTAACATTCTGTAGAGGAGGTATCACTAGACTAGAGGAGACATAGTAACATTCTGTAGAGGAGGTATCACTAGACTAGAGGAGACATAGTATCATTCTGTAGTGGAGGTATCACTAGACTAGAGGAGACCTAGTATCATTCTGTAGAGGAGGTATCACTAGACTAGAGGAGACATAGTAACATTCTGAAGAGGAGGAATCACTTGACTAGAGGAGACATAGTATCTTTCTGTAGAGGAGGTATCACTAGACTAGAGGAGACATAGTAACATTCTGTAGAGGAGGTATCACTAGACTAGAGGAGACCTAGTATCATTCTGTAGAGGAGGAATCACTTGACTAGAGGAGACCTAGTAACACTCTGTAGAGGAGGTATCACTAGACTAGAGGAGACCTAGTATCATTCTGTAGAGGAGGTATCACTAGACTAGAGGAGACATAGTAACATTCTGTAGAGGAGGTATCACTAGACTAGAGGAGACCTAGTATCATTCTGTAGTGGAGGTATCACTAGACTAGAGGAGACATAGTATCATTCTGTAGAGGAGGTATCACTAGACTAGAGGAGACATAGTAACATTCTGAAGAGGAGGAATCACTTGACTAGAGGAGACATAGTAACATTCTGAAGAGGAGGAATCACTTGACTAGAGGAGACATAGTATCTTTCTGTAGAGGAGGTATCACTAGACTAGAGGAGACATAGTAACATTCTGTAGAGGAGGTATCACTAGACTAGAGGAGACCTAGTAACACTCTGTAGAGGAGGTATCACTTGACTAGAGGAGACCTAGTAACATTCTGTAGAGGAGGTATCACTAGACTAGAGGAGACCTAGTAACACTCTGTAGAGGAGGTATCACTAGACTAGAGGAGACCTAGTAACATTCTGTAGAGGAGGAATCACTTGACTAGAGGAGACCTAGTAACATTCTGTAGAGGAGGTATCACTAGACTAGAGGAGACCTAGTAACATTCTGAAGAGGAGGAATCACTTGACTAGAGGAGACCTAGTAACATTCTGTAGAGGAGGTATCACTAGACTAGAGGAGACCTAGTAACATTCTGTAGAGGAGGTATCACTAGACTAGAGGAGACCTAGTATCATTCTGTAGAGGAGGTATCACTAGACTAGAGGAGACATAGTAACATTCTGTAGAGGAGGTATCACTAGACTAGAGGAGACCTAGTAACATTCTGTAGAGGAGGTATCACTAGACTAGAGGAGACCTAGTAACACTCTGTAGAGGAGGTATCACTAGACTAGAGGAGACCTAGTATCATTCTGTAGAGGAGGTATCACTAGACTAGAGGAGACCTAGTAACACTCTGTAGAGGAGGTATCACTAGACTAGAGGAGACCTAGTATCATTCTGTAGAGGAGGTATCACTAGACTAGAGGAGACCTAGTAACACTCTGTAGAGGAGGTATCACTAGACTAGAGGAGACCTAGTATCATTCTGTAGAGGAGGTATCACTAAACTAGAGGAGACCTAGTAACATTCTGTAGAGGAGGTATCACTAGACTAGAGGAGACATAGTAACATTCTATAGAGGAGGTATCACTAGACTAGAGGAGACCTAGTATCATTCTGTAGAGGAGGTATCACTAGACTAGAGGAGACCTAGTAACATTCTGTAGAGGAGGTATCACTAGACTAGAGGAGACCTAGTAACATTCTGAAGAGGAGGAATCACTTGACTAGAGGAGACCTAGTAACATTCTGTAGAGGAGGTATCACTAGACTAGAGGAGACCTAGTAACATTCTGAAGAGGAGGAATCACTTGACTAGAGGAGACCTAGTAACATTCTGTAGAGGAGGTATCACTAGACTAGAGGAGACCTAGTAACATTCTGTAGAGGAGGTATCACTAGACTAGAGGAGACCTAGTATCATTCTGTAGAGGAGGTATCACTAGACTAGAGGAGACCTAGTAAACATTCTGTAGAGGAGGTATCACTAGACTAGAGGAGACCTAGTAACATTCTGAAGAGGAGGAATCACTAGACTAGAGGAGACCTAGTAACATTCTGAAGAGGAGGATTCACTTGACTAGAGGAGAACTAGTAACATTCTGTAGAGGAGGTATCACTAGACTAGAGGAGACCTAGTAACATTCTGAAGAGGAGGAATCACTTGACTAGAGGAGACCTAGTAACACTCTGTAGAGGAGGAATCACTTGACTAGAGGAGACCTAGTAACATTCTGTAGAGGAGGTATCACTAGACTACAGGAGACATAGTAACATTCTGTAGAGGAGGTATCACTAGACTAGAGGAGACCTAGTAACACTCTGTAGAGGAGGTATCACTTGACTAGAGGAGACCTAGTAACATTCTGTAGAGGAGGTATCACTAGACTAGAGGAGACCTAGTAACACTCTGTAGAGGAGGTATCACTAGACTAGAGGAGACCTAGTAACATTCTGTAGAGGAGGAATCACTTGACTAGAGGAGACCTAGTAACATTCTGTAGAGGAGGTATCACTAGACTAGAGGAGACCTAGTAACATTCTGTAGAGGAGGTATCACTAGACTAGAGGAGACCTAGTATCATTCTGTAGAGGAGGTATCACTAGACTAGAGGAGACATAGTAACATTCTGTAGAGGAGGTATCACTAGACTAGAGGAGACCTAGTAACATTCTGTAGAGGAGGTATCACTAGACTAGAGGAGACCTAGTAACACTCTGTAGAGGAGGTATCACTAGACTAGAGGAGACCTAGTATCATTCTGTAGAGGAGGTATCACTAGACTAGAGGAGACCTAGTAACACTCTGTAGAGGAGGTATCACTAGACTAGAGGAGACCTAGTATCATTCTGTAGAGGAGGTATCACTAGACTAGAGGAGACCTAGTAACACTCTGTAGAGGAGGTATCACTAGACTAGAGGAGACCTAGTATCATTCTGTAGAGGAGGTATCACTAAACTAGAGGAGACCTAGTAACATTCTGTAGAGGAGGTATCACTAGACTAGAGGAGACATAGTAACATTCTGTAGAGGAGGTATCACTAGACTAGAGGAGACCTAGTATCATTCTGTAGAGGAGGAATCACTTGACTAGAGGAGACCTAGTAACACTCTGTAGAGGAGGTATCACTAGACTAGAGGAGACCTAGTATCATTCTGTAGTGGAGGTATCAATAGACTAGAGGAGACATAGTATCATTCTGTAGAGGAGGTATCACTAGACTAGAGGAGACATAGTAACATTCTGAAGAGGAGGAATCACTTGACTAGAGGAGACATAGTATCATTCTGTAGAGGAGGTATCACTAGACTAGAGGAGACATAGTATCATTCTGTAGTGGAGGTATCACTAGACTAGAGGAGACCTAGTAACATTCTGTAGAGGAGGTATCACTAGACTAGAGGAGACATAGTAACATTCTGTAGAGGAGGTATCACTAGACTAGAGGAGACATAGTATCATTCTGTAGAGGAGGTATCGGTAGACTAGAGGAGACCTAGTAACATTCTGTAGAGGAGGTATCACTAGACTAGAGGAGACATAGTAACATTCTGTAGAGGAGGTATCACTAGACTAGAGGAGACATAGTATCATTCTGTAGTGGAGGTATCACTAGACTAGAGGAGACATAGTATCATTCTGTAGAGGAGGTATCACTAGACTAGAGGAGACATAGTAACATTCTGAAGAGGAGGAATCACTTGACTAGAGGAGACATAGTATCTTTCTGTAGAGGAGGTATCACTAGACTAGAGGAGACATAGTAACATTCTGTAGAGGAGGTATCACTAGACTAGAGGAGACCTAGTATCATTCTGTAGAGGAGGAATCACTTGACTAGAGGAGACCTAGTAACACTCTGTAGAGGAGGTATCACTAGACTAGAGGAGACCTAGTATCATTCTGTAGAGGAGGTATCACTAGACTAGAGGAGACATAGTAACATTCTGTAGAGGAGGTATCACTAGACTAGAGGAGACCTAGTATCATTCTGTAGTGGAGGAATCACTTGACTAGAGGAGACATAGTATCATTCTGTAGAGGAGGTATCACTAGACTAGAGGAGACATAGTATCATTCTGTAGTGGAGGTATCACTAGACTAGAGGAGACATAGTAACATTCTGTAGAGGAGGTATCACTAGACTAGAGGAGACATAGTATCATTCTGTAGAGGAGGTATCGGTAGACTAGAGGAGACATAGTAACATTCTGTAGAGGAGGTATCACTAGACTAGAGGAGACATAGTAACATTCTGTAGAGGAGGTATCACTAGACTAGAGGAGACATAGTATCATTCTGTAGTGGAGGTATCACTAGACTAGAGGAGACATAGTATCATTCTGTAGAGGAGGTATCACTAGACTAGAGAAGACATAGTAACATTCTGAAGAGGAGGAATCACTTGACTAGAGGAGACATAGTATCTTTCTGTAGAGGAGGTATCACTAGACTAGAGGAGACATAGTATCATTCTGTAGTGGAGGTATCACTAGACTAGAGGAGACATAGTAACATTATATAGAGGAGGTATCACTAGACTAGAGGAGACATAGTATCATTCTGTAGAGGAGGTATCGGTAGACTAGAGGAGACCTAGTAACATTCTGTAGAGGAGGTATCACTAGACTAGAGGAGACATAGTAACATTCTGTAGAGGAGGTATCACTAGACTAGAGGAGACCTAGTAACATTCTGTAGAGGAGGTATCACTAGACTAGAGGAGACCTAGTAACACTCTGTAGAGGAGGTATCACTAGACTAGAGGAGACCTAGTATCATTCTGTAGAGGAGGTATCACTAGACTAGAGGAGACCTAGTAACACTCTGTAGAGGAGGTATCACTAGACTAGAGGAGACCTAGTATCATTCTGTAGAGGAGGTATCACTAGACTAGAGGAGACCTAGTAACACTCTGTAGAGGAGGTATCACTAGACTAGAGGAGACCTAGTATCATTCTGTAGAGGAGGTATCACTAAACTAGAGGAGACCTAGTAACATTCTGTAGAGGAGGTATCACTAGACTAGAGGAGACATAGTAACATTATATAGAGGAGGTATCACTAGACTAGAGGAGACCTAGTATCATTCTGTAGAGGAGGTATCACTAGACTAGAGGAGACCTAGTAACATTCTGTAGAGGAGGTATCACTAGACTAGAGGAGACCTAGTAACATTCTGAAGAGGAGGAATCACTTGACTAGAGGAGACCTAGTAACATTCTGTAGAGGAGGTATCACTAGACTAGAGGAGACCTAGTAACATTCTGAAGAGGAGGAATCACTTGACTAGAGGAGACCTAGTAACATTCTGTAGAGGAGGTATCACTAGACTAGAGGAGACCTAGTAACATTCTGTAGAGGAGGTATCACTAGACTAGAGGAGACCTAGTATCATTCTGTAGAGGAGGTATCACTAGACTAGAGGAGACCTAGTAAACATTCTGTAGAGGAGGTATCACTAGACTAGAGGAGACCTAGTAACATTCTGAAGAGGAGGAATCACTAGACTAGAGGAGACCTAGTAACATTCTGAAGAGGAGGATTCACTTGACTAGAGGAGAACTAGTAACATTCTGTAGAGGAGGTATCACTAGACTAGAGGAGACCTAGTAACATTCTGAAGAGGAGGAATCACTTGACTAGAGGAGACCTAGTAACACTCTGTAGAGGAGGAATCACTTGACTAGAGGAGACCTAGTAACATTCTGTAGAGGAGGTATCACTAGACTACAGGAGACATAGTAACATTCTGTAGAGGAGGTATCACTAGACTAGAGGAGACCTAGTAACACTCTGTAGAGGAGGTATCACTTGACTAGAGGAGACCTAGTAACATTCTGTAGAGGAGGTATCACTAGACTAGAGGAGACCTAGTAACACTCTGTAGAGGAGGTATCACTAGACTAGAGGAGACCTAGTAACATTCTGTAGAGGAGGAATCACTTGACTAGAGGAGACCTAGTAACATTCTGTAGAGGAGGTATCACTAGACTAGAGGAGACCTAGTAACATTCTGTAGAGGAGGTATCACTAGACTAGAGGAGACCTAGTATCATTCTGTAGAGGAGGTATCACTAGACTAGAGGAGACATAGTAACATTCTGTAGAGGAGGTATCACTAGACTAGAGGAGACCTAGTAACATTCTGTAGAGGAGGTATCACTAGACTAGAGGAGACCTAGTAACACTCTGTAGAGGAGGTATCACTAGACTAGAGGAGACCTAGTATCATTCTGTAGAGGAGGTATCACTAGACTAGAGGAGACCTAGTAACACTCTGTAGAGGAGGTATCACTAGACTAGAGGAGACCTAGTATCATTCTGTAGAGGAGGTATCACTAGACTAGAGGAGACCTAGTAACACTCTGTAGAGGAGGTATCACTAGACTAGAGGAGACCTAGTATCATTCTGTAGAGGAGGTATCACTAAACTAGAGGAGACCTAGTAACATTCTGTAGAGGAGGTATCACTAGACTAGAGGAGACATAGTAACATTCTGTAGAGGAGGTATCACTAGACTAGAGGAGACCTAGTATCATTCTGTAGAGGAGGAATCACTTGACTAGAGGAGACCTAGTAACACTCTGTAGAGGAGGTATCACTAGACTAGAGGAGACCTAGTATCATTCTGTAGTGGAGGTATCAATAGACTAGAGGAGACATAGTATCATTCTGTAGAGGAGGTATCACTAGACTAGAGGAGACATAGTAACATTCTGAAGAGGAGGAATCACTTGACTAGAGGAGACATAGTATCATTCTGTAGAGGAGGTATCACTAGACTAGAGGAGACATAGTATCATTCTGTAGTGGAGGTATCACTAGACTAGAGGAGACCTAGTAACATTCTGTAGAGGAGGTATCACTAGACTAGAGGAGACATAGTAACATTCTGTAGAGGAGGTATCACTAGACTAGAGGAGACATAGTATCATTCTGTAGAGGAGGTATCGGTAGACTAGAGGAGACCTAGTAACATTCTGTAGAGGAGGTATCACTAGACTAGAGGAGACATAGTAACATTCTGTAGAGGAGGTATCACTAGACTAGAGGAGACATAGTATCATTCTGTAGTGGAGGTATCACTAGACTAGAGGAGACATAGTATCATTCTGTAGAGGAGGTATCACTAGACTAGAGGAGACATAGTAACATTCTGAAGAGGAGGAATCACTTGACTAGAGGAGACATAGTATCTTTCTGTAGAGGAGGTATCACTAGACTAGAGGAGACATAGTAACATTCTGTAGAGGAGGTATCACTAGACTAGAGGAGACCTAGTATCATTCTGTAGAGGAGGAATCACTTGACTAGAGGAGACCTAGTAACACTCTGTAGAGGAGGTATCACTAGACTAGAGGAGACCTAGTATCATTCTGTAGAGGAGGTATCACTAGACTAGAGGAGACATAGTAACATTCTGTAGAGGAGGTATCACTAGACTAGAGGAGACCTAGTATCATTCTGTAGTGGAGGAATCACTTGACTAGAGGAGACATAGTATCATTCTGTAGAGGAGGTATCACTAGACTAGAGGAGACATAGTATCATTCTGTAGTGGAGGTATCACTAGACTAGAGGAGACATAGTAACATTCTGTAGAGGAGGTATCACTAGACTAGAGGAGACATAGTATCATTCTGTAGAGGAGGTATCGGTAGACTAGAGGAGACATAGTAACATTCTGTAGAGGAGGTATCACTAGACTAGAGGAGACATAGTAACATTCTGTAGAGGAGGTATCACTAGACTAGAGGAGACATAGTATCATTCTGTAGTGGAGGTATCACTAGACTAGAGGAGACATAGTATCATTCTGTAGAGGAGGTATCACTAGACTAGAGAAGACATAGTAACATTCTGAAGAGGAGGAATCACTTGACTAGAGGAGACATAGTATCTTTCTGTAGAGGAGGTATCACTAGACTAGAGGAGACATAGTATCATTCTGTAGTGGAGGTATCACTAGACTAGAGGAGACATAGTAACATTATATAGAGGAGGTATCACTAGACTAGAGGAGACATAGTATCATTCTGTAGAGGAGGTATCGGTAGACTAGAGGAGACCTAGTAACATTCTGTAGAGGAGGTATCACTAGACTAGAGGAGACCTAGTAACATTCTGTAGAGGAGGTATCACTAGACTAGAGGAGACATAGTATCATTCTGTAGTGGAGGTATCACTAGACTAGAGGAGACATAGTAACATTCTGTAGAGGAGGTATCACTAGACTAGAGGAGACCTAGTAACACTCTGTAGAGGAGGTATCACTAGACTAGAGGAGACATAGTATCATTCTGTAGAGGAGGTATCGGTAGACTAGAGGAGACCTAGTAACATTCTGTAGAGGAGGTATCACTAGACTAGAGGAGACATAGTAACATTCTGTAGAGGAGGTATCACTAGACTAGAGGAGACATAGTATCATTCTGTAGAGGAGGTATCACTAGACTAGAGGAGACCTAGTAACATTCTGTAGAGGAGGTATCACTAGACTAGAGGAGACATAGTATCATTCTGTAGAGGAGGTATCGGTAGACTAGAGGAGACCTAGTGACGGTCTGTAGAGGAGGTATCAGTAGACTAGAGGAGACCTGGGGACATTGAAGTGGCCCCTGAGTGGTCATTGCGTGTATGTCTATTTTTCCCTCATGTTGGCCCTTTTATACTCCACTGATGACAGCCCTTTCTCTTTCACCCTTTCTCCCTCTCTTCCCAAGAGCCCTCTCAGACCACAGAGCAATACATATAGCGTCATGCTAAAGCATCCTCCAAACTGACCCTAGGCCACATCGCACAGAACATCTCCAGTTCCTCTCAGACCACAGAACATCTCCAGTTCCTCTCAGACCACAGAACATCTCCAGTTCCTCTCAGACCACAGAACATCTTCAGTTCCTCTCAGACCACAGAACATCTCCAGTTCCTCTCAGACCACAGAACATCTCCAGTTCCTCTCAGACCACAGAACATCTCCAGTTCCTCTCAGACCACAGAACATCTTCAGTTCCTCTCAGACCACAGAACATCTCCAGTTCCTCTCAGACCACAGAACATCTCCAGTTCCTCTCAGACCACAGAACATCTCCAGTTCCTCTCAGACCACAGAACATCTCCAGTTCCTCTCAGACCACAGAACATCTCCAGTTCCTCTCAGACCACAGAACATCTTCAGTTCCTCTCAGACCACAGAACATCTCCAGTTCCTCTCAGACCACAGAACATCTCCAGTTCCTCTCAGACCACAGAACATCTTCAGTTCCTCTCAGACCACAGAACATCTCCAGTTCCTCTCAGACCACAGAACATCTCCAGTTCCTCTCAGACCACAGAACATCTCCAGTTCCTCTCAGACCACAGAACATCTCCAGTTCCTCTCAGACCACAGAACATCTCCAGTTCCTCTCAGACCACAGAACATCTCCAGTTCCTCTCAGACCACAGAACATCTTCAGTTCCTCTCAGACCACAGAACATCTCCAGTTCCTCTCAGACCACAGAACATCTCCAGTTCCTCTCAGACCACAGAACATCTCCAGTTCCTCTCAGACCACAGAACATCTCCAGTTCCTCTCAGACCACAGAACATCTCCAGTTCCTCTCAGACCACAGAACATCTTCAGTTCCTCTCAGACCACAGAACATCTCCAGTTCCTCTCAGACCACAGAACATCTCCAGTTCCTCTCAGACCACAGAACATCTTCAGTTCCTCTCAGACCACAGAACATCTCCAGTTCCTCTCAGACCACAGAACATCTCCAGTTCCTCTCAGACCACAGAACATCTTCAGTTCCTCTCAGACCACAGAACATCTCCAGTTCCTCTCAGACAAAAAAAGAACAAGTCACATGTCTGTACACAGCACACTATCTCCCAACTAACACCTTGCCAGGCAATGTCAGGGTCCCATTCACCCGTATTATTCTCTTATCAAACAACACCAGCAATGAAACCAAAGCAACAACATCACAACAAGCTAAAATGAAAAACATCGAATCCATATCCTAAAGGAAAAGAGGGTGAGAAAGAGAGAGAGAGAGAGAAACAGAGAAAGAAACAGAGAGAAAGAGAGAGAAAGTTAGAGACAGAGAGAGAGAGAGAGAGAGAGAGCGAGAGAGAGAGAGAGAGAGAGAGAGGGATTGGCAGCGTAAACAGGAGAGCTGAAGAAGCGTCAGGTTAATCCTCCAGAGCAAGGCCGTCTTCCGAGATAACGGGAGAGAGAGCATCTTATTTACGTTCTTCTTTTTATCACTTGCCTTTCTGCCATCGCCAAGTCAATCCACAATGGAGGCTGTAAACAGATTAGCCTACCCACTCAGAGCCATACTGACATCTAGAAAAGGATTACAGCTACCCTGTCCTCAGTCAGAGTCTGTGATAGGGTGTCAAATCTCAAAATAGATTTAAACCAATTCAAGATATCAGAAATATGAATCATCTCTGAAATCTCCCATGCGTTTGTTTGTTCCATATTTAATTATCAAAAGACAAGAGGTATAGGTTAATCATATTTATAAAATTGTCCCTGAAATACTGATGAAAATCTCTTTCAAGTATCAATTTATGAAGAGCAGCAGTGAAAAAGAAAGAGAAGACATCGACATCAAACCCAATAAATGTTACAAATACAGAAGAGACACTACATTTCTACCATCACACAGACAGACAACATGGCCATGGCACGCCGGACACAGAGATGAAACAGAATAAGAATCATCTTAATAATAATGAGCTCTTGAGAAAGGACAGGAACAGGAGGAGTCGAAAGACAGGGTCAAGTTGAGTACATTTTCCACAACAGTCTGTTCATAATCTGGACCGCATCAGGTAGAATGACTCAGAAATATCCAGTTGTTATTGGATGGCTATTGGGAATTCTAAACCCAACAGAGAATCTATCCAGGTTTTCTGTATCACCGTAATACAACATTTTCCAATTATATATTCCTTTGTGAGATCATTCTTGAAATGCCAAGCAGGTGCACTGAATGTTACTTCCATGGTTATTGCAGTTTTGAGCATCATAACTATGATTGCTGATGCTTCTGCACAGCACAATCCTCATACTTCTAAACGTATTTGTTGAGAGGTTTGGAGAGAAGTGTAGTAGTAACATAAGACACATGGATAACATATAAAGACATAAGACAGCTGAACATTAAAGTAACGAACCACATGTTCACGTTGATCATGAGACTGTGGTAATGGAGATATACTAAGGGACGTTCTGGCCCTCTTATTTTCTCCATTGTGCTGACAGACTGACCAGACACATGGGCACCTAAAACAATTGGACACACTAGACTTATAGTCTACACATTCCACTAAAAGCACACATACCAGAGAAATATGCCTAAGGCAACTGGACACTAATGATAAGAAGAGACATAGAGTCTGCCAATTCCAATAAGGACATACCAGAGAACATGCTGGGGCATTGAGTTAAATACAGGGTTGAGTCATAGGCCTATAGGATAGATGGACATATATTATTTTTAAGACAAGCACGGGTCTGGCCACTATTATAATTTAACTGAAAGCAGATAATGGGCGTTAGTAGGCGTGAACAAGCAGGAAGCCTGAACTAAAAAGATAATGATGGCAGGAAGAATTAGGGGAAGTATGCTTATTTGCATATGGGGTGGACCCATATACTATTTATGTATAAATGTTGGAACCGGGGTTGGGAAGCGGTGTGTGTTCCGCGGGGACATGCCAGTTGGCTATACAATTGTAATAAAAAGCATGTTTGATTTTACAAAGTTCTGGTAAGCGTTGTATTTGAAATGATTTTCCACGACAGAAGTTACTTCGATGTAGAACTCTCATCTCATCATTAACACTGGGGTGTGGTTCAAGACATGTTCGTGTTGATTCCAACGTTTATTTTTCTAGTGTCTGTGACAAGAGTAAAGACGTGAACACACCTGTTGTCAGAATGCTAACAATGTGTTCCTCACGGTGTCAACATGGCTGTTCAAGATCTCAGGAAAAAAGTGAGAAGATGAAGATGTTGAAAGAAAAAGATGAATAAAATGTCACACGTGGTTCATCACACTAACAAAAGCTAAAATAATTCTAACAAGTCTTGCATGCAACAACAAGCTTAAAGAGTCACTAGTAATATCACATAGCCACCAAAGCGCCTCATCATATCTTATATCTACCATTCAATGACAGTGCAGTGTAGCTCAGCCATTCCCTATGTCACTGAGGTTTGACCCTCACATCACTATCAACAACATGACTGCAGTAATCACAGTGACAAAGTAATGCCCAGTCTGTCAAACCTACTTTACTGTGGGACAGCTCTGACGCAAACAAACAACAATGACCAACACACAAATTATATAGCAGTCCAATAACAGACATCCTCATCCCAGAGACTTGAAGATTACTTTTCAAAATGGACTAATGGAATGTAGAGCCAGGTCACACAGAACAAAGAGCAGCAACACGGAGCAGCAACACAGAGCAGCAACACAGAGCAGCAACACAGAGCAGCAACACGGAGCAGCAACACGGAGCAGCAACACGGAGCAGCAACACGGAGCAGCAACACAGAGCAGCAACACAGAGCAGCAACAGAGCAGCAACACAGAGCAGCAACACAGAGCAGCAACACGGAGCACCAACTCAGAGCAGCAACTGTCGTGGATAATCGTCTCAGAAATATAACACTTACAAGAACTTGTAAATTCAATATAGGCTTTTTAATATAACATATCAGAAGCCGTGTCAGTCCGCGGAAAGACCAACTTCCATAAGCACTGGCTCTGTTCTTATATACACACACAGCATATGGGTTCATCACATACGTTAATTAAATTACTTCTCCTAGGTCATCTGCCACTATTATCCTTCATTTCAGGCGTCCTGCTTGTTTACGCCCAATAACGCCTGTATCCGCTCTTGATTAGATTATAATGGTGGCAGGACCCTCTTGTCTCCTAAAATTAATATATGTCTATCTTACCCTAAGCACTTATGGCCTTTCCTGTCTATTTAATCTTCATAATGATGTCCTGCTCTTTCCATAAATGCACTTTAAAGCACGTATGGCTTTGGCCATCTGCTAATCTTTGGTTTCCTGTTTTTACCAGAATGGCAAATGCACTCACATATTGCCTTCTCCTCCTATATTCTAATGTACACTTCTATGTCTGTCCCTAAATGTATCATTCTCTCCCACACAACACAGAGCAGCAACACAGAGCAGCAGCACAGAGCAGCAGCACAGAGCAGCAGCACTGAGCAGCAGCACAGAGCAGCAACACAGAGCACCACCACTCGTGATAAAACAGTGCTGGAGATGAGACAAAGTTCCAACACTTCTAAAAGTGTCACCGGATTCCAATCTTAATTAAAAGTTTCTTCTCTCTCGCTCTCTGTGGTTCTTTCTCTCTGTCTCCCTGTGTATTTGTCTCCCTCTCCTTCTCTCACTCCCTCTCTCCCTCTCTTCCTCTCTCTCAGGGAGTGACTGCTGCATCTGAGGACATGCGGGATGATTGATGTGTGAGATACCAGGACATGAATTGCTGATAAAGCTTGAAAGGTTGAAGGGGAGTGTGTGTGTGTGTGTGTGTGTGTGTGTGTGTGTGTGTGTGTGTGTGTGTGTGTGTGTGTGTGTGTGTGTGTGTGTGTGTGTGTGTGTGTGTCTTCTCATCATCTGATGCTGGAGTGACAGCGACTCATTCCAGAAATCAGACATCACTAGGCGATGACAGAAGCCAGACATTATCTGTCATCCCCTCCAGCGCGTGCGCACACAC